>NW_006912258.1:0-43503 GCF_000523435.1 Bipolaris zeicola 26-R-13 | reverse complement strand
CCAACCAACCTTCCACTCAACCTGGACCCCGGAACAAGGCCCCCCACCCCCCCTCCATCGCTTCCCCGCATGCCAACCACACCCACCCATCCCAAAAGCACATTACATTACATTACCATGGTCCAAGTCATCCGTGGTCTGGGCCAGAGGGGGCTTATGTCACCGTTTACACTGGCAGCGTGCAGTGCTGACATGTCGCCAGGTGTGCGTGTATACTTGCTGACGGGGCTTTTGAGAGTGGGGTTTTTTTGTTTGTTTGGGGACATGGGAGGGTGGTGGGGTGTGGGGGCTAAGCATGAGCGAGATGTGGCTTGCATTATGCACACACACACGCACATAGGGAGAGAGAGAGAGAGAAGGTCGGGTAAAAAAGTATGCTTCGGATTCGGGTGGGAGAAGATTTGTGTGGATGTTGTAGTGGGGTGCCTTTTCTTTTTTAGTTTTCATCAAGGAGAAGGAGGGGGTTCAAGGAAAGGGGGGGGAGTGATGTATGTATTCAGTGTGCATTTCTTTGCTATGTAACATATACGCTGGATGAAGGTTTGGGGCCGAGAGACAAAGAGAAAAGTCTTATTGTAGGGTTTGGTATCTGCAAAATGAAGTTTTGCAGGTAGCATGTGCGTTCCTGGTCACTGTGCTATCTAGACTTTCACCCCCCCCCAACGCTATGCTGCATGGTTCCTGCTATACAATTGGCTGGCTTTCAGCGGCAGCAGTTCCTTCCTCTTCTCCGTACGCAGCTGGCTACAGACAGTAAAGTCGGCCCGCTTGCCGTGTTAGCACAAAGCAACATACCATGTCAGTATTATACGGTTATTGGGATTTTTGCTTTGCTGCGGCGGGCCTTGTTCTAGGACATGAAACTGAGTCACTTCCTATTGCCGTTTATGGATAGAGGTCGGCGATGACAGATGATTAGAGTGTTGCTGTGTGCTGCCGGATGCTCCCCGAAACCAGAATCCATGTAGTACTTAAGCCCAGATGCCCTAATACGGTGAGAATCAACCAATGTCTTGGGAAGCTTTATTTCCGCTGCAGAACCACAAATTCGTGATCGGACCCCAGTCGAGCGCCTGGTGTGCCTCCAAGATCCCTGTCCCGATCCTTGTTGGCGGTGCTCGGGTTTTGTGATTCCGGTTCCCTGTGCAAACTATGTGTTGGATAAACTTTGAGCTGCTCAGACGTCTCATGCTGCATCCTGAGAGGGAAAACAGAAGCCATAATGGCAGTCAGATTGCAACACGTGTTTGTGAGCTGGATGAAGGATGCGTGAGACTGATACACCGATCAGATATGCGTACTTGTTTGATTGTGGTAAGTGTATGCAGAATCTCGAGGAATCAAGCCTATCGCTATTCTGTGTCGTAACATGAACAAACCGCCCAAAATGTGCCTCGCCGCGATACGAAAGTGTCCGATTTTGTGGGCCAGCTTAGTAGACAACCCCACCAGCCAGTCATGTACCGGACGCCAAAACACCAGAAACCATGACAGTAAAACGAAAGGGAAAGGGGGTATTAAGAGAAACGAAGGGTTCAGCGTGCCTGGCTGAAGATCATATCAATTCATCACCTCCGCAGCGCCGTGACTCGTCAATGGCCTGCCAAATGGCGCTCTCTTCAAAGACGGGGCCATGACCATCGCACTTGGCGGAGCCTTTGAGCCGCTCACAGACATCGGCCACATCTACGAGGCCCTGCTTGATGAGCGTATGTGACTGGATAAGATCCCAGGCCTTTGCGGCAGGGACCTCTTTGCCCCTTGGACCCTGACGCGAGTGTTCCTTGCCAGCAGCGTTGATAACGGAGCCGTTGGGCAGGGGCTGAACATTGTATTCTTCGTCCTTTTCATGGTCTTCGAGGAGGAGGTGGGCGCCGGGCGAGGGATAGCTTGCGGTTACTGGCTGGGGTGGGGACGAAGGCGAGTGGCCGCTGGTGGCACGCAGGATCTCGTTCTCGGTGCGGGCACGCTGCAGGGCAGCCTTGAGGCGCTCGTTGTCCGACTGCAGCGAGTGGGTGCTGGACTCGAGGGCGGAGAGCTTGGTCTCGAGCTCCTTGACATGGCGCTCCTTGCGCTCACGAAAGGCACGCTGACTGTAGACGGGCCAGAGGGTCAGTGTATGGCGGGACAGGTGGGAGAGGACGGTTGGAGCTTACGCAGCGCGGTTCTGAGCTTTGCGCCTGCTCTGAGCAGGCGTCAGGTTATCCTTCTCTTCACTACTGCTCCTCGTCCGGCTTATCCGGCCATCGTCGAATTCGGCACCAATGCCCGAGTCTACGCTACCTGCAGCCATGGGAGTGTTTGCTGTTGCGTTTTCGGGGGACTCCTGTTGCGGGGTCGGCAAGCCGTTGGTGAAACCAGTGGCATCGTAGGCTGTAGGAAACAGGACGGCGTCAAGAGATTCCTGTACACGCCCCGATTAGTCATGGTGAGTGTGTACGCAAGCAGGGCCGACTCGACAACCTTCATCACACCACTGGGGAAGCAAAAAAAACAAAATGAACAAAATGAACAAAATAAACAAAATAAACTCACAGTGCTATGTGTCGTGTCCCGCTCGAGGCCCGAGTGAGGGAATGGGTGAGACCCGGCGCCGACGAGGTGCGAGTATGGCTGCTGGGGCGCGGCGTAATAGTTGTAGTCCATGGTGTGGGAGGGATGGGGGTGGGAGGGAAGTAAGAGTTGGTGATGGGCGCGAGCATACGCCCTAAAGTAATTGCGCCGAGAGCAGCAGCAGGACTGACGCCAGAGGGCTGAACATGTGCCTCTTATTATACTCGAGCGCAGCAGCGGTAGGGATTGAGCTTAGAGGTGCTCACTCCCGCTGCTTTACAGCCCGCCCTGCTGGACCCAGCATCCACTAGTATCCATCGGCAGCCCACATGCATCCCCCAGCCCAGCAAACGGTTTCGAGGCGACTGCTACTATGGCTGCTTATTTCATGGTAGCTTATTCTTGGTCACTCTGCCCTACCACCACGGCATCGGCTGCGTGCGACGCCTGCATGCCCGGCTGGCCATGCCGCATTTGGCCAGCGTGCTACGTAAGTAGCATGTATGTATGTATGTATGTATGTATGTATGTATGTATGTATATATGTATGTATATATGTATGTATATATGTAGACAGCAGCGGTCGCTTGCCTTTGGGTGCGGCTGCGCCTATGGCTGATGAGCCCAGCAAGACCGGTGCTGATGCCGCAGCTGTTAATGGCCAGGATTCCCAGCAGCGGATGCGTTGCTTACTGCGGCTTCGCAATCATAGCACAGACGCATGTCTAGTACACATGTAGTATGTAGTAGATGGATGCAAGACGGTTATGTACAGACTGGTAAATAGATGCGAGGCCAGAGGAGCCGCGATACCCCGCCTGCCATGAGGGCATGGCAGATGGCAGATGGCAGCGCAGCCGTGTTGAACGGGCATATTCCCCGGACGGCTGGACGGTGGTAGGTGGAAGCTCAGCAGGGCAACATGGCACACAAGGGGAACCTTTACAGCGCCCGTCGATCAGTGCTGCCCGTCAGCACTAGGCGCAAAGTAAAGCCACGTACTATACGGCTTCAGAGCCCACGCGCTGCATCCTCCGCCCGCCAATCACCAGCAGCCGTTATGCCCTGCCGTAGCCTCGAGCCCATGGTGGTTGTGGCAAGCCCCGGCTGCAAATCGGCCACTACCTACAATACTGTACAGCCAGCCAGCCAGCCAGCCAGCCAGCCAGACCGATCGTGGCAGCTGGCAGCAAGGTCTTGTCCACTATACTGTCCGCTGTCACCCCTCGGCCCACACGTGCTTAGCTCCGTCTGGACTCGGGCTACGACATGCCAACCCAACATCCGACATACTATCAAGATGGACCGGTAGGAAAAGGCCTATTTTCTCACAACCTTTGTGCCGACCCGTCGCTCTGTCCATCGCACTTGCAACTATCCGACTGTCCGAGCCCGGATTCTCTCCGAGCCCTGCCCGGTATACACAGCCCATTGCGACCTATCCCCGCCTCGTCAGGCCATATCCCACATCTTCACCAGCCTAATAAGCGTAGCCAGCTATGCAAGGTCCACGTTACCAAGTGCCAAGCCCAGTACTGAAAACACGGTGTAAACCTTTTTTTCATTTCCCTTTCTCATTTGCATGCTTGCCTGGTCGCCTTTGTATCGCATCACTAGCCCAAGTCGGGGTTCTGATAATGCCCCTCCCTCGCTTGCTTACTTGCTCGTGCAATTGCATCTCTTGGAGACGATGCAAATCACTGCAGATCTAGCATCTGCATATGTATATCCCCCGCGGTACATTTGAGTTACCCACAACGCTTCTTGGCACCATGGATAACGGTTCGCCCTAGTTGGGTACTCGACTAGGACCTGCACTGCAGTGGCTGATGCTTCAACCCATCCCTGTCGCCGGATCATCCACTCCACAGCCACATGGAAAGCATCCCGCAACGTGACAATGGTTTTGTGAAAACTATGTGCTAGCTATATCCATGGGTTGACATGGGTAATATTGTACTTTACAAACGCATCGTCCTTCACACATACACCCCAGCCACTTCCAGATAGGGCAGGCGAAACGATACCGGTCGGTTGGGTCAAGGCCACAATCCACAGGCTTGTAAACCATCTCAGGCAAACAGACTAAACTCGGACCAATGGGAATAGAACAGAGAGCATCCCCGCGCTTGCGGCGGCTCTGGCTAGAATGAAAAAGCAATGCCCGATCTGACGAATCCAAAGACACAGCATGCGGGAAAAAGAAACTCCGACCTTGTGCCGACAACAACGTTGAGCCACGACTTGTGCACTATGTACATGCATTCGGTGAGCAAAGCCATGACTCATCAACATCAAGATGGACAACATTGTAAGCGTAATGGAAGGCTGGATGAAAACTCATATGCCCGCACCCTTTGGAGACACACACCTGACATGTCTAACATAGTCAATAACATGAGAAAACATACTTTTCATATATTCTTTCGGTGTCACACTATACTACCCTGGGATAGTTTACACGTCGTCAGCTGCGTACCCTGAAAGCGTTTACGCCTTGGACCCTGCATGCAACACTGAACCATCTGCATGCAGCAGCAGACGACTAGGAAGACTTCCCATCAAACGATATCATGATGCCAGAGACATTCCACCATTGAGCCCAACAACTCAACGACGCATGTGTCAATGTAGTCGGGCTAAGCTCTGATTCTTATTCTTTTCTTAAGAACTCCTCTTGCCATATGGCTCAAAGGGAAATACCGCCGCAATACCCGCCATGACAATGTATAAAGCCGCGCAGATGTATATCGGCACTGCAGTTCCAGTCTAGCGGTCCATGTCAGCAAACCCACCCATAATTTGCAAGGGAAGGGGGGAAAAACCCAAAACTCACATCAGCAACAGTAGCGATAACCGCACTCAAAATGCCCATGACACGATTGCATCCAATCGCAATACCATTTCCCGTCCCGCGGTCATGTGACGGCAAAACCTCCGGTGTATATGCGTAAAGGGTGCCATAATAGACGTTGAGGCAGAAATTGATAATACACGTAAATGCAACATTCTGCGTCGCCGTGCGCACCTGCGTGTAGGCAAAGAAAAAGGCCATGGTCACAAGCGCACCAACAACCATGGTGTACTTCCTGCCCAGCCGCGTCTCGCACATCCAGCCCGCCAGCACAGGACCCCAGATACCGCTAAAGTTGACCAGCGTGTAGTTGCGCCACGTGATGTATGGGCTGGGCTGTCCAAATGCGGCGCCGCGCGAGGCCAGGTATGCGGGTAGAAAGACGTTGTACAGCGGATATGCAAGGCCAATCAGTGTCCAGGAGAGCCAGATGAGCGAGGTGGAAATGCCAATTCTCTTGGTCGCGTACAGACCGCGGAGATGCATGGCAACTTCTCCAAATCCCCATTTGCTCTTTCCCTGTCGTGCAGCCGCGCGCTCAGTGGTGCCGCAGTCTTGCATCATCTGCAGTGTGAGACTACAAGGCCGATTATATTTCTCGGCAATATGCTGTAGAATCTCCACACACTCCGCATCTTTGCCTTCGCTGACGAGAAACTTTGGTGTTTCCTGCAGTCTGATGACCGTGATGCGCAGAATAGACATGACCAGAACGAGCGCACCAGACGTATACCACACGTAGCGCCAACCCTGGTTATTCGCCTTTGTACACGGCGCAGCCGACGGATCGATTTCCGGGTCCGTACAGCTGAAATTCGGAATAAAGCCCCAGGCCAGGAATCCCGCAATGAGTTGTCCGATACCTAATGTTCCCACAGATTAGTTACTACCATTGCACACACACACACACACTCACCTCTCAAACTTCATACAAACATAAAAGAGAGAGAGAGAGAGAGAGAGAGAGACAAAAACATACCCCACCAACCCGCCATAAGCGTAAGCATCCACTGCCTCTTACTCGGCAAATACTCCAAGAAAACCGCCGTATCCAGCACCAGGTTTCCCCCGGCCCCAAACGCACTCAGACACACAAACAAGCCCAGAACCTCCCAATTCGGACTCGCCCCGGCTACAATGGCGAAAACCGAGCAAATCAGCAAACTAACATTGAACGCAATCTTGCGCCCCATGATGTCGGCCGTGAGTCCCCAGAACAGCGCGCCAACGAGCATACCGACGTAGGCGGCAATGGTCAGGCCGTTGGCGTAAGACGGGGAGAATTCCAGGGCGGCTTGGCCCGCGATGATGGATTGGATGAGGAGGATTAGGGAGTCGACTGCGTAACCGAAGCCGTTGAGTACGAATAACTGTTGTTTGCCTTTTTGGTTAATCCTTTTCCATTCAAGAAACCCAAAAAAAGATATCATTAAAAAGTTGAATTGGGAGGGATAATGTAGTAAGTAGGATTTTTTTTCTTACCTTCCATTGATATGTTGTAAATCCAATCTAATACGACCATTGTTAGTTTCAATCCCTTTTAACTTTCTCTCTCTCTCTCTCTCTCTAGACTTCAAGTTTACCTCATCAATAGCATTATTAACAAGATGCATCTTTGCATTTAGCACCGGATCCGTATGCTCTTGCTGCAAAATGTCGTTTTTGCCCAGACTACTCGTTTCGCCGTACATCTGTAGTGCATTATCATCCCCTTGTTCGGCATCTCGCTCCTCGTGCGGCCTTTTCATTGGTTCGTCCATCTCTTGTGTCTACTAAAACATATATACCTGCACTTATATGTGTGTGACACAACCTGTCTGGGCGAATGTACGCGCGCGCGTGTATGTATGTGTGTGTGTGTGTGTGTGAGCGTGCTGATTTGGCGGTTTATCCTTGAGCGCGAATGCAAGATGCAAAGAATGACGAATGCAGGAAATCACCTACTACAGGACACGGGACTCGGCGGGTATAGTAAGATGTCAAAGGAAGGGGGAAAAGAATTTTGCCATCCAACCCGGGCCTCGACACCAGCGATGCGCAAGTCGCTTTTGTACTGCGACCTTGCATCGAATGCAACGTCTGAACCTGCCCGCGAGCATCGTTGCGGCCCTGTGGTTGGCTGGCATGATAAGCGGCCCTATCTGACAGGGTAGAGATTTGAGCCGATCCGTCTTGGATCTCTTGGTAAAAAAGCAAGCCATACTACAGCAAGCAAGGCGCTAGCACATCTGCCTTGGAGACACACGGCAATCCTTCCGGACTGCCCTTGTCAAACTCTTGCAATAAATATTTGGTTATATATCTGCTTTCATTCTGGCCCCGTATCTCAAAACATGGCCGTGCATATCTTCGTACAGTGAACTCTTATTAAACAAATAATGACTGCCGGAAAATTTCCAAGATGTCGAAGAGCCCCATGTCCCTGTTGCTCAACATCAGCGCCATGGCTGATTGCGCAATCCTGGCCCATGTCCCAAACGCCGTGCTAGAGAATCGCTGTAAGCAGTGCAGAAGCTTTAGAAAAGGAAATTCAACCCGGCAAACAATTACTATTGACCAGGCGTTTGCTCCTCCTCGGTGCTCGCAATCGCCTCTTCCCCCTCCATTGTCAACTCAACAGGCGTTGGTGCAATTCTCCGCCTCTTGTTCTCTCGCACGTCCTCCGTCTCCGCCTCTGCGACAGGGTTAAGATCTCGTTTCTTAGACAGCGCTGCTCCATCGTCACGATCGCATTCGCTCCTTTCGCTCTCTCTACGTCCGACCTGACCAATGTGTGGAACCCCACTGACTGAGCTACTGGCACTATGCGACCCACCCTGACCATGAGCAGGGGTAAGAGGCGGTGTCCACATAGGAACCGGCCCAGAGTTGGCTGCTGCAATGCTCGGTACTGACGACATGACTGGTGTTGGTGCATTCATGTTGCTTTGATCTCCCGCTCCAGGAGCAAATGATGAGGCTGTAGCAATACTAGACACCGAGTTGCTTCTTGTTGGACTGCCTGGTCTTGCGGGAACAAAGGAGCTTGGAGATGCTGGGAAGCCTGCAGATGGTTGTCTTTGCATTGGAGGTGCTGTTGCTGTTGCTGTTGCTGACATGCTTCCAGTTGTCGGCGTGGGTGTTGGGGTAGAATGATTGGATGCCTGGCTGGCCGCTGTGTTAATGGCGGCAGGTACATTTTGCTGTCTATTATGGACAGCCAATGGCCCTGTGTACTTGTCGCCCAGTTCTCCAGGAGCGAATGTTATCGAAGAGCAGAAACCATCCGAGGATGTCATTAGCAGCATGGATCCATCGTTAGACCTTTTCAAGTGTCAACAATTTTCTCAACTGAATGGTCTTTATATTTCTTACCAGGTGATGTCTGTGAAAGTGGCAAAGTGCAAGTTGCTAACTATGCACAGCGGCTTTTGCTGCTGCGTATCGTAAATGTGGATAGCATCTTGTGTTGCAACAGCATAAATCATGCGGTAAGGCAACGTAAATGCAGACACAGGCCCAGCGGGCGGCGCGGTTGGTGCAGATGCGTCGTTCTCATTAGGCTTGGGTGAAGGTGCTGAAACGCTTGGTGAGGGTGACGGGGCACTTGTAATGGGTGGTGGGTCCATTGATGAATGTGATGTCGGGGGCTTTGAGGGCATAACCGGCTCAGGCAGAGAGGGGATCTCATCGTCCATGTTGGAGGTGTCAATGGTGATTTGCCTTGTCGGAGGAGCTGTTTGGCGTAGGGTGTAGTACACGGGTGAACAACGCACAGCAACCGAGGGCTTCTTGTGACCTGGCAAATACGCCACTGGAGGTTTGTTCAAACCGGCCCTAGTGTAAATGTAGACGGTGTTGGTAATGTCCTCCGCCGGCTTCGCCTCGCCTACAGACGGGTGCAGTGCCTTATATTGGCCTGCTGGAGTGAAGAGCAAGCTTCCATCTGGGGCAAACGTCAGACGTCGAAAGAAGGATGTGAGTGTCTCGTTGAAGTAGATGGGTGCGTTTCGGATTCCAGTACCGATACTGCCAATGCTGGGAGAATTGGGCATGACCGCGGGCAGGGGCATGGATGGAGCTGGCGAAGCAGAGCGGCGCATCGAGGGCGAGGAGCCAAACGACGAGCGACGGCTGTGCGAGGTCGGCGGTGGGTGCATAGTTGGCAGGGCGAGCGATTGCGGTGTGCCAGGCATTGAGGGTACAGGCGAGCCGATTGCCAGTGAATCCCCTACGAAAGAGGCGCGGCCGCCAAAGTCGGGTGGTGCAGGGCTATTTGAAGATACTCGTCGCGCAGGCAAATCCATCTTGGTGACCTTGCTGTGCTGGGCCAGGGAAAACTGGCCATCCTTGTTCTTCAGTGTGTAAATGTGTACAGATCGGTCCGACGATTGCGTCGCAATGTATTCGTTCATTGGATCCCAGGCCACACCTTGGACATAGTGGTTGTGCTCAGCAATCTGTCGCACAATGGTTCCTAGAGGTTATTGAGCAGCTGTGGGGAGAGTGGCGCAAGGGCAGATGTCGTACCAGTCTGAGCGTTGTAGATGCGGGCAATGTTGTCCATACTGCCCGTGATGAAGAAGACGCCGTCTGGCGACCAAGCAAGGTCGTAGATTTCGGAGCCTATGGATCTACACATGGCCTTGACTCGCCATGTCTCCTTGTCCTCGAGGCCTTCCTCGAAGTTTGTGTGGGTTGTCTGGTTCTCGGCAGGGACCCAGAGCAGGACATTGCCGTCGTCACCGGCGCTGGCCAGCATTTCGCCTGTACATGTTAGCCGTGGTGTGCGCATGCTGGATTGGCCTGGAAGTACCGCGGGGGCACCATCGTACTACGTTGACGGCTTGTGTGTGCTTGACGAGCGTTGACAGATACGTGACCTTGCGCTCTTCGCCATGCGTCTCGACGCTCCAGAGCTGTGGTTGGTGTTAGCGGATGCTGGCGGCTAGTGTCTGGTGGCATGACGCACGCGAACATTGTTGTCTCCGCCAGCAGTTGCTAGGCGGCCCTTTCCATGTGGCTCGAAATGGGCAGAGTAGATCGGGGCATTTTCATTGTGCCAGGAGACGAGGAGAGGAGCAGCCTTCATGTTGGACCAAGATGCGGCTGCTCATGGGCCGTATCAATGGTGAGGGAGTTGTGGATACAAGGCCAGGTGCGAACCAGTGAGTGGGAGTTATGGCGAGAGGGGGGGAATGTTGGTGATAGTGGCAGTGGTTGTAGTTGTGGTGGTGGTGTGAGACTATCAAACGGGTTGCTAGGCTGTTTGTTGCTGGGGACAAGGGTTTGGTAGCTGGTGGTCAAGATCACGATGGGTTTCCGGAGGCTCGCGAGCAGCGGACTGTGGTGGATTGATGAAGGCAAGGCTAGGGCGAGGGAGCCAATGTTTTCTTTATCCGACTGCAGATCACTAGAGGTGGTCGTCGAGGCATTGCTGGGCCTGGGGGTGGTTGGCGCCATGTCTCTAAGCCGCCTGCACATGGACACGAACCGGGCAGCGCGAACGTTCCGCGTCTCCGGCTAGCCGCCTTGGGAACCCTAATTGACTGGTTTCACCGTCATACGGCCCAGGCACAACACAACACCCTCGCTGCCAGCTAGTCATTCGCCCTCCAAACACGAGCAACAAGAACACAAACAATGCCTGTTCTGCATGTGCCTTTGCAAGAGGGCGTACATGGACAGACATTCACGTGCAGCCCTTCTCTACCCGCGGGAACCTGTCCTGCTGCCAATGCAAACGCCCCCGAGCATGCTCGCGTGTGTCCATTCACCCCGGCCACGGCAAGCCAAAGATGAGACGCAAGCGAGATACCGGCCTTGTTACGACGCCACTTATGCACCCTACACTGACCATGTTTCTCATCAATTATGCGGCATGCACTATCGCCCGTCGTTCTGCCACCCATTGTCCATCCATCTTCAGGTGCAGCCCCCGCACGGGTCCCGGTGGATCGGGATCGCGTCACGTCTCCGGCGCAACCACTACACGGTGGAGTCGAGCACCCACAACACACGCCACCCATTGGCTCTCACCTTGCAAGAGAAGCCGAGCAAAAGGACCGCACACTCCCGCCAACCCCCCTGGACTGCCTGCGGGAACCACCACAATCTGCCCATTACATACGTACGTGAATACGTACATGCCTGGTAGAATTTTCCGCTTGTCCTCAGCATGGCGGACCACGGACCCGCCCGCCTTGAAACTGAGCTCGAGCTACTACAGGCCATGTACCCCGACCACACACACTACAATCCCAACTCCCGCGAGTTTAAGTTCACCAATCATGGCCATTGCTCCTTCCTTCTTCGCTTACCGGAGACGTATCCCGATTCAGGATTTCCCGACATCATCTCTGCAACGGATGCAGCCAAGAATGATTTGCGGCTACGTCTGAGAGAAGCCGTAGCAGAGTTGACACTACTTGAGGGAGAGGAATCGCTCGATGCCATCGTTGCGACCTTTGAACGTCTCATCGAGTCTGCTTCTTCGGATCTGAATCCCCCTCAGAGTGCCAGTGCCACTTCTGATACCCCAAAAACAATCATCATATGGCTGCATCATCTTCTCAACACCAACAAGCGCAAACTTGCCCTCTCGCCCCCATCCTCGTCGCCTCCCGTCTCGGGTCTCACCAAGCCAGGCTATCCAGGCGTCCTCGTCTACTCGGGCCCATCCCCATCTGTCACCGAGCACGTCAATTTGCTAAAGGCCCAAAACTGGCAAGCCTTCCAGGTACGCTACGAGGAAGACGAGCTTTGGCACTTTGCACATGGTACAGGTGTCAAGGAAGTCGAGACCATGAGCGACGTTGTCAAGGGCGTCGAGGCACAAAATCACACAGCCAACGAACAAAAGGATAAGCTGCTCAAGGCCGTTGGTATAAAATAAATGTGTATCTTAAACTCGTATTCGGTACAGCGAGGAATCAAGGGAAGATTTCTTGCCAGCTGATGGCCGAAAAACCCGGAATCACGGAAACCGAAACGATCCGGACATTGTAGTAGTGCTGTTGATCATCGATTACATACACCGCGACATGGGTTGCATACGAATCTAACGTTCGATGCCTCAGCTGAGCCTCTCTGTTCGTCGTATATGTTAAGGCAGTCAACCATGTAATCGGTGGAAAATGGACTGATTTACCCCGACAAGGTCCTTCATAAGTCCGCCAAGGAGAGAAACCTAGCCCAACTTGGAAGAGCTAGTCTTATCAACTCCCTTGTCAGCTTGTCAGCGCTATCCCACGACGTTGAACGGCTTAACTCTCGGCCGTCAGCGACTTGCAACGACAAATGGCCTGAGATTCAAGACATCTATAGTAAATCTCCAATCTGCCCAAGCATTCAATTTCAGAGACAGATATGTAAAGACTATGCTCCATAATAGAGTAGCCTTCCTGAAGTATCGGGGCTCCTGTACTGTCCTGAAGCAGTCGACATTCAGCGCGTCTGGGCGTGTTACCATTTTCCACCTCTCTTCTACCCATACTCGATCGATCGTAGATGTTCTTTCTTAAAGTTTCTCTAGCGTTCCGACTTCTCAGCAATGGCGTGTGATATTCTGAACGAAAATCGAGAATGGCAAAAAGAGCTGTCAATGAATGATCCCGTTCTAATGCAGAACGTGGTCGAGTTGATCTGCGGAAGGCAAGTCGCTGCAGCTGCAGAAATAAGATGCATTCTTGGAGCTGATAATTCATCTAAAGTATGATTGTGGTAGCTGATTTCCAAGTTAAAAAGCGCCACCATGCAAGCCTCCTTCTCCCGCATCCTACATCATTTGAACATCAAGCGGATGTGTCCTGATGCTGTCATTCCAGATTACCCATACGAACAAATTCACAAATTCCTACCAAAAGATCGAAAAGAAAGAAAATGCTAATATGTAGTACAAACATCAATTCCTGACATGGTGCGTTTATGCTTGTGGAAAGCCATTGGAACAGTCGGGTCACGTGGTGAGTTACTGGAGGCTATGTGCAAGGGCTGGCCTGCAAGAAGTGGCTTTGTATACGTTCTGGGCCACGCCATGGTACAGCTATCCCTTGTCTTGGGCTCTTTCCGATCGGAATTGCTTTTTCGTTCCTGTTTGCTCCACGGCGGACGTCTCAAACACAAGAAAATCGCCAATGCACGAGATCAGCATTTTTCCCCTTAGCGGCTTGATATTCGACTATGGCGGTGTACCGAGACGAAGCTCAATCTGCTCGAAGCAAGTCTATGTTATAGTATTAACATGTATAAGGTCAAGCCATGCAGGTGATAACTGGAAATGCTAACGCCGATCGAGACCCTACCCAATAGCTTGCGTCGCAACCATCACGCCTCTACCGAAGCTTAATCCTATATGGGCCTGTGTGTTGCGGAGCGGACGATCTGGGGCGTTGCCAAATACGGGCGTGGCTGCTTTACGGCGCAGCCTAGGACAAATCTAAAACCACCCATGGCTTGGTCTTATAAGGATCTTCCAGTCCAGTAGATGTACTCATGTACTAGATTGAACATTGCTATTTAGTCTCCGGGTGCAGCTGGAGCTCCAACCTAAAACCGTCTCAAACATACACCAAGCCAAACATGTCAAGATCGAGCCAATCTGAAGTCAACAAAAAACCCTAGGCCTCCATGTTGATTGATTTGATTGTTTCCAGCACAGAATATCGCTTTAACCCAGCGGGGCTGCCATGGAGCCTTGGTGCACATGTAGCCAATCTCGAACCCTCGCATTACGGCCGCGATTGACATTTCCAAAGTTACGCCTTGTTGAGGCGCTGAATTTATAACATGAAGGGTGCTTAATGTCTAATGTAGATTTCTTCAGGTTGAATGCAGACAACTTTGCATGCTTCCCTGCAAGGAGTTTTGGTCCAATCATCGCTAATCTGTGACGGGAATTTAGTTCACGACTACCAAAGGTCGCGGCGTCAACCTCGTCCCATGACTGAATAGGTTGTCCGGGTCGTATTTGTGTTTCAATCCTTCAAGCCGTTTCACATTCTCACCAAAAATCTCGTTCGCTTCCACATCGGCATCTATTTCCATCAGCGTTGGAACGAGACTGTGCAAATACGAGAAGAAGGCTGCAGTGCTTTTTGCAACTCCAATTTCACTTACTTGCATAGTTGCCATACTGGCCGACTCCCCCGTCTTTCGAACGACCCGCAACAGTTTCGGAAGCCTTCTTCAGAAGATTTCGAGAGAATGTACGGATTTCAGCGTCGAGTGCTGGATCGAACCTTTGTATCATTAGTGTCAATCTCGCTTCACTCTTTATCCTCTCTCACCATTTGAAAATCGTAGCAACGTTGTAATAATCTCCCCGATTCGAAAACGACATCTGATCATTTGGCACTGCTATCACCTTCTTGTAGGGGACAATCTCGAACAATATCAAACTCTCATTCATTCGCTCGTGCGATTCGACAAACGCGTTGAACTCCGCATGCAGCTGCACAATAAAGTCTGGGTTCAAGGGAAGTTTGAAAGCGCCGCCGCCAAATTGTTTGCGTCCGTCGAAGCCTGCAGTGGCGTTGAGCAGGCTGTTTAGTTTTTCGTAGGGAATCATGGATGTCATGTCTGCGATGGGACCGAGAGCGAAAAGGTCAGCGAAAAATGCTTTTGCCTCAGCTTCCGGACCGTTGTAGAAGAGCTGACAGAGAGCAACAGGAGCGTTTGCGGGCGGAGGCGCCGAAAAGCCCATTAGCATGGCCTGGTTCCCATCATTCGTTTCGTGGAACTTGTTTGCGAATGCAACAATCTGCGGGATCTTTTCCGGGGGGAATATCAGTGGCCCGGCGAAGACTTCGTTCTTTTGGTCGTAGGCTTGAAAGGTGAATGCGGTTGTTACTCCGAAATTCTGACCTGCGCCGCGTACGGCCCAGAAGAGATCTTCGTTTGAGGTTGCGGATGCAGTGAGTTGTTCTCCAGAAGCGAGGACAATCTCGATGGAGATAAGGTTGTCTAGTGTTGTCAATATTCAATTGTTATCAAAGGCAAACTAAACATAAAGTGCTAGGTATCAAAGGTAGCTTACCAATCGTCAGCCCATACTTCCCAGTTAGATACCCATATCCGCCACCAAGTGTCAGGCCCGCCACACCAGTATGGTTAACAGTACCTCCGACAGTCGCGAGACCGTACTTTGCAGCTTCGACATCGACATCTTCCCATAGGGCTCCTCCCTCGGCCGTGACAGTCTTGGCTTGAGGGTCTACAGTCACTTTGCGCATCTTGGAGAGATCAATTACGATCCCGTCTTCGATCGAAGCAGCGCCAGAAGTAGAGTGTCCACCTCCTCGGACGGTGAACGGGATGCTGTGTTGGCGGATCTGAGCGAGGGTTGCGGAGATGTCGTTGGGTGAGGTAACTAGCACGACAGCCGCCTGGTATGTTATAAGCCTAAAAATCCAAAAAAGATGGAGAGAAGAAAGAAATCAATACTCACAGCTCTCTTGATGCAATGTTCACTCCATCTTTCAATGCTCTTCTCGTATGCCGGGTCGTCGCCGGGAAGCAGAACCTCGGCATTTGTATCTTTGAGTAACTCCTTGAGCGAGGAGTAGTCAAAGCTATGAGGATTCGAGCCCATCTTCGGATTCCAAGACTACCTGTGACTCAAAACCTCGTGATGCAGTATACGGAATAGATATATAGAGAAGCAAAGACCAAATGCTGGATTTCTGCAGGGGGAGATGACGAATTCATCTGCTTCTTAAGGTGGGACAACTTATTTGATTAGTATAACAGTCTGGTCATTTAAGTATGTTCTCGGCTGACTGGTTCAGTAAACAGAAGGATGCTGACGCGATGCGAGTGGTATAGGCGGGGCAATTCCGCACTCAGTCGACTGAGGGGCAAAGGATATGCAAATTAATTACCGAATACGTAGCCACTACTGTTGTGCTATACCTATTTACCATCTTACAGGTCTCTGGTCTACTTGGCGCATTCTTGTATCTCTGGGAACATGTTGTAACAGGCAATTTCAGCTTTGTACGCAATATCGGATACGAGGGCCTAGCAGGTCTTCGGGTAGCGATCTCGGGCTAATGTGCTTGATTTTGGAAGACTTGGATACTAATTCTACATCTTGAACAGCACCATATTTGGAAGAGTAACAAGACAATTTAAATGCGACACCGTAGTCGATGAAGGTTGCTGCAAATAGTAAACATGTGATTGGACAAGTGGTGACGAACAAGGCCCAACTAGCGTGGACCCTGGAATTCGGTGCGGCGAACTTCTTTCTTTCCCGCAGCGGGCACTTCGCTCGTTAGCCACACGACGTGCAGTGCGATCATGCTGAAGACAAGGAGCGTCCAGTCCATCTGCGCATCATGTCGTCTCAATATCGCAATTTCGCGCGCCCGTAGCGCACGATTACCATTGAGGACTCAATCCGTACCGCTACAAGTCCGATCGGCCGCTTCACGAGGCTTCGCGCCACAGCGAACATTTTCGACAACACCTGCGAAGAGAGATTTGGACCGAGAAACCAAGGAAAATGTCCCACATTCTGAGGATGCACCTCCTTCTCCAACCGAAGCACTCAATTACGAAGTCAACGCGCGGAGGGCGAGGCAGCAATTCGGAGATATCTTGCCCAGGGACCATCTAAGTGCGGAAGAATACACGGTCTACGAGAGACTTTACGGAGAGCCCGTGTTTGTCGACCCAACAAAAGAAAATCAGGGACTCGACACAGTAGCTGAGGAAGAAATCATTCAAGAAGAACGGCCTGATGGCACTACGGTTTTGTTAAGGAGGACAAAAGATGGCGAGCTGGAGGAGATTGAGATTGTCGCTGAGAACGACGCTCTTGAGGAGGAAGACGCAGAGGCTACTGAGATGGCCGACGAGACCATGACACCAGAGGAGTGGGAGGCACGCAGAGAGGAAGAATTGCAGACATACCACGATGACGTCTATGAGCAGAGCCGAATACAACATGAGGAAGCAGAGGCTTGGGAGGACGTAGAAGAGTCACAGGAGGACGGTGATTTCATGCGCGCCCATCCTTTGACTATTGCTGGCCGCTTCAAGCCTTCACCTTCAACCGTGTTCTTGCCCAAAGAAACCTTGGTGGACCCCACTGCTCTTCTCCTGACCCGTGCCAATCACAAGCACCTTGCGGAATCTGCAAACCGAATTTTCGGTGGACGGGGTCTGCCCAACTCGGCCAGCACGGCTCCAGCACGCTTGGGCAATGAACAAAAACCAATTCCGCTTGATCCTTCGCAGTCGGACATGGGCAACATCGAAGCTGATGCATACATGGCATCTGTTCAACCAGGAACGTATGCGAGTGTCATGAGTGCCATGGTCGAGGTCCGACGGCGACTTGGGACTGGATGGTTAGAGCATATGCTGCAGAACAAGAAGGGTGGTACCATCCTAGATGCTGGTTCAGGAGGTGTTGGTGTGCTCGCGTGGCATGAGATGCTTGAGGCGGAATGGCAGCGCATGCATGAGGAATCAGGGAACACTTCACACGGCGCTACCCCACTAGGCAAAGCGACTGTTCTGACTGCGTCTGACACACTTCGCCACCGCGCCAGCAAGCTATTGGAAAACACTACATTTATTCCTCGTCTCCCAGAGACCGTGACACCCGAAGATGAAGCCAACACGCAACAGCCACGGAAGTTCTACGATGTTATCATTGCTCCACACACGCTTTGGCCTCTGCGGCAAGACTATCTGCGCAAAGAACAGGTCGAGAAGTACTGGTCTTTGCTTAATCCCAAGGGCGGTGTTTTGATTCTCATTGAAAAGGGACTGCCGCGAGGATTCGAAGTCGTTGCTGGCGCTCGTGCTTATTTACTGGACAAGCACATTGCCTCACCCGGTTCAGAAACCATTGAACGATCCGTTGAGTCTCAAGTGTCGCATCCAGACGAAGAAACCAGGTTTACCGAAAAAGAGGTTGGTATGATTGTTGCACCATGCACGAACCACAGCACATGCCCCATGTATCAGTCTACCGGTGTTTCTCAAGGACGCAAGGACTTCTGTTTCTTCAGTCAACGTTACATTCGACCACCATACCTTCAACGTATTCTGAATGCCAAAGACAAGAACCATGAAGACGTCCAGTTCAGCTACCTCGCTGTTCAACGTGGACGCGACCAGCGTCTCCCCCAGCACGACATTCTCGGCAAGGGTTTTGTTCAAGGAGAATCATCGACGGCAGCTGCTTTTGAAGGCCATGAATGGAAGGCTTCAGACGCGGATCCAGATCTAGCAACAGAAGAGCCTGTATTGACATCGACAGCCGACGTCAATCCACTTACACTCCCTCGACTCATCCTGCCTGCCCTCAAGCGACGAGGTCATATTATATTGGACGTGTGCACACCAGCTGGTACACTAGAGCGCTGGACAGTTCCCCGATCTTTTAGCAAGCAGGCCTTCCGCGATGCGCGAAAAGCCAGATGGGGCGACTTGTGGGCACTTGGCGCAAAGACACGTATTCCGCGCAGTGTGCGTCTGGGACGTCCAAGTGACGAGTTCGACAAGAAGGGCAGAAAGGTCAAGAAGGCCAAGCAGGTGACTATTGAGATTGGCATTGGTGAAAAGGACGGCAGGACGGTGGAAGAAGGACCTGCCAAGATCCTGGGCAAAGGAGGAAGAATGCTGGTCGGTGACCGTGACGGACGATATACGAGCGATCGAAAGATTCGGGGAAGCAAGGGCAGGAAAGGAAGGAAGAAGCAGATTGGCCAGGACTATGATGTTTTGGACGACATGTAAGATATGATTGATGTATGAGCTTTATGATGTACTACTACTATCCAAGTCCTAGCCGGCTTCAATCTTACCTCTAGAGATTTCTATAGCAATCTCACCCATCAAACCTGATATGGCCTTTTCCCTTTACAAACGTAGCCAGCCAAGGAACCTCGTTTGTGCGTTGCACCAGCTGAGCGTAGAACTCGCCGTGAGCAGGCCCATCAACCACATTACCCATTGGACTACCATCTGGCTGTCTCTGGTCAGTGTAGAAGAAACTAATTCGCCATCTCATCAGCCTCATCAAAATTCTCAAGCATGAACAAAAAGAAACTCACCGATACCCCTCCCCCTTGTGAATCTCATCCGCAAGCCCAACCCAATACGCACTCGCACTCTTGCCCACCCCCAGCGTCACCAACGCATCCACCGGCAAGATAGTCCGATTCAACATATTCCCCGTAAAAATAAACGTCTTCTCCCCTCCCCCCGCTTTCTTGCCCATCTCTTTCCACCCCTTCACCGCCTCCTGCGCTGCAACATACGGACTCACAACATTTACATTCAGGTCCGCGGTAAACTTGTCGGCAGGGACGGACGTTACGACGCCGGCGTCAGAAGGGGGAGTCATGGTGGCGGCGTTGTAGACGACGATGCTGGGGTAGGCGTGGAGGTCGGTGTGGATGCGGGTGAAGAGTGGGGGGATGCTGGAGGGATTGGTGAAGTCGGCGGTTAGGGAGAGGGTGGAGGTGGAGGTGGAGGTGGAGGTGCCACTGCGGGAGGCGGTCGCGATGCGGTAGCCGAGGGAGGAGAGGGAAGAGGCGATTGCGGTGCCGGCGTTGGGGCCTGCGCCGAGGATGAGGGCGATGGGTTTGGGGGACATGGTGGTTGGTGTTTTGGTGTTTACGGGTTTGTACTAATATATTGTTTGCACGTACAATGGGGTTGGAGTTTGTTTATGTAGTTGATAGTGTAGTCATTATGCGTTTTTTGATTGCCAAGTCCGCAGCTCGTCCGCTTGTTCATCTTCTCGTTTGAATTGTTCCTCTTGACGTTTGTAGTAAGCCTTTCCCCAGATCGTCTGGTGGTTCAATGTACACTATAGTGCCCAGTCTGTTGAGCGCGTAGACTAGTACGAATGCGGAAAGAGGATCATGGCAACATTGCATACCTGATGGTTTTGTTTGGTCGAGATGTTGTGGAGAAAAGCCAAACAAGCTTCTACCTGTGGGCGTACATGCCTAGCCAATCTTGCGCTTGCTTGGTAACAAAACGGCCTTTCCCCTGTTTGACATATCCTCACCCAAGCGATATTAGTAAGCTGATTCACTCACATCATCTCAACAAAGGCAAATGGCTAAAAATGTGGATGGTGGTAATTAAATGATTGCTAACATGGTCTATATACATCCGAAGCCCCTCCCAGTCAAAATCTAGTCAAAATCCTCGGTTTCCCTATAATCCATACATAGTAAAGGGGTATATATATCTCCCAACGGTTTTTCTAAACACCAGTGCAAGTGCTGCGCCTAAAAAGACAAGCGTGTCAGCGCCCAATCGCGCTGAGGATGCACCCATATAATTCGCTCATCCGACGCCGTGCGATGCAAAAAAGAACAAAGGAAATCATGGGGGCAAAATGAAAGGCATGTTGCTCAAATGAGCAGTCCGACACCGAGACTGACGGGGTTCAGGCTGGCCTCGCGGCTCTCTATGCTGGGCCGTCTCTTGTCAATGGTGTCCAACTGGCGGGCGGCATCTGCCGCCATAGGCGCCTTGCCAGTTGGTGAGGGCGGGCCTGATGGACCCGTCTCATCGGTGTTTGACTTTGAGTTAATAGGGGCGAGGTCTTCGCCAAATGAAATAGACGTTATAGAATCATCGCTAATACCCCGGACTGGGGAGCTTGGTCGTTCCGGTACAATGGTTGCAGGCTCTGTTTCGCCTGCAACTGGCGCGGGGGGATCTTGGCTTGCGCTGGTGTGAGACGGTCTCCTGGTCTTGGGAAAACCATGTGCGTCATAGCGCGGCGGGTGGGCAGTGTACTCAACAAGCATGTGAGCCTTTACGCTGATGCGGAAACGCTGACCCTTGGCAAAAACAACATCGCTTACCCGCGGCGACGAAGCGAGCAGTACGGGTGCACAACGGCGACGGTAGCGCATCATTTGCGCGGGCGAAGGTGGAGGCAGAGGTGTCGACTTGGGGTCGGATCCGTTCTCGGATTGCTGGTCATCGGCCTGGTCTTGGGAAGAGACACGCACCAGAGACTGTCGGGCCTCTCGTGTAGGGAAGCGAACATCTTCTGGGTCAAAGTCGTCAAGCTCAGCATCGGCAGAGGGAGATGAGCGGCTTGTGCTTGGCTCGCGGTTTCCTGCTAGGTTGGGGTAGAGTTGTCGCATAATCTGCTCCTGTTCTGCAATAAGGCGACGGCCAGCTTCTATGCTTGACAAACCCTCGAAATTTTCTCCAACCTGTGCAGCATCCAAGACTCGCTGCCTGCGACTCCTTCGGGGCAAACTTCTGTAGCGAGGCTCGCTGCGATCCTCTAGCGGGGCGCTAATGTCAATGGCAGCACAGAAGGATTCCACCCAGTCGAGCATGCTTTCCTCGGATTGGGGGCACAGCAAGAATTGTTCAAACTCGAGGCGGAGTCGGATGGGATGTTCCCTTACGGGCTCGAAGAGTTGTGGGTCCGACTCATATAGCTTGGGACGAGCTGCAACAGGGACCAAATGAACAAACGGAGATTTTGGCACCAAAGCCGATTTCTTAACATCAGAGGCAACGCCAACCTCGGCATGCTGGAGAGAAAACGTCTTGAGCAGACGGCCGGGTGAGGCTGACTTGTTCTTGCTGAGGAGGTGCGGGTTCTTGATGCGATAGAGGCTTAGCTGAGTGCCGCGGAGGATAGCGTAGACGTCGGTCCACTCGCGATGACCCGAGACTTGAAAGGGCGACGAGAGTTCCTGCTTGATTCCCACAATGCCCTCGATGTCGACGGTGCAGGTGTAGGGCGGTGGAAGAGGGGTTGTATGGACGGCATCTTGCTCTGCTTTTGTTCGGGCTTGGAGCCTTTGCATAGTCTGGGGGTCAATGGCACAGGCATACGAGGGCGGAGAGCCAAGGGGCAGCTGGGCGTGTGTATGGTAAGTATTATGGTATCCATACGTAGCAGCGGCGCCAGAGTTTGCCGAGCGGGTGCGCGTGGTTCGACTTCGCGACATGGTGTCGGTAGCAGCTGGGTCCATAGGAAGAGGAAGCCAGGATTGCGGGTCTGGCGGGGGGGTGATGTGTGTTTGGACACACGGAAGCGCGGTCAGCAATGGGCAGGGCGGGTATTTATTTTGGGCGTCTCAGCCAGACGGGAAGAAGCAAGAAAGCGAGAGGGTGCAATGTGCTGTGGAGAGGCGAGCCAGGCGTGTTTGGGTATCTCTGGGAGGTGCGACAGGGGTAGTGTGGGCGTAAAATGAGCGACGCGGATGGGGCGTCTGGCGTCTGGGTGGACTCCGAAGAAAGAGCGCTCGGGTGGGCAGCAGCTTTGGAGAGGGAGGAGAATGGGGGCAACGCATTTGCGGCAGCGCGTCGTCTTTAACAGATGTCAAGGAGCAGCGAGGGCTGGGAACGAGTCCGGGCTGGGCCAGGCAGGATGTGGGACGGCGTCCATGGGCGTGGGAGGGGCGGCGGCGGCGGCGTGATAGAGTTAAGTAGGGATGGCCATCACTGGGTGCTATCAGGCGGCCCTGCAGGAGTTTTGCCGTGCAGACCATGTTCCAGATCTCGGTTGCAGGCCACGCCCGGCTGCTGACTCAGGCCCCAGCACGCCCCAGCACGCCCCAGCGCCCTACCACACCAACCCGTCGCTGCTGCTATCTGCTAGGCCGCCGACTATTCAGCGTCGGCTGCGCCCGTGGCTGCAATGGATGAGCCTTGATTGCCATGCCAATGCAGCGGACAGTGCCAGTGCCAGTGCCACGCTCTGTCCAGTCGTCCATGACTTCATCGCCCGCCGCCACCAACCAAAAGGCCATGGCATGGACGGACTCGCGCCCGGTGCAACGACAGCCCCGTCGTTCCTTCCTTGCTGCTGTGTTTATCCTCGTCTGTTTGTTTGCATGCCCCAATCCGGCCATGTACTTACATCCACTAACACCCGCCGCATATACATACATATCCATGTATCATCATCCATGTCCCTCCTTCACCTCCACCTACTACTTACATACTTTACCCCGCCTCAGTCAGACGACTCCTCTAGCACATGCACGCCTGCACCACGCACGTCTGGCTGGCACTGCACTATGCTCTTCGCGGCTCCCCTCCCCAGACTGCATCCCAGAATCGCCTTGATTATGACATCCCACATTACTACGCAAACACTCCCCTCAGCTGTGTCTAAGCACCCTCAGCCTGTCATCGTACTCAAGCCTCGACATCGACATGCTGCCCTGTGTTTGGTCGCACAAACCCCTTAGCCACTGCGCCGCCCGTGACATGTTTATTTTGACTCCAAAAAAAAAGAAGCCACCCTTCACATAAGCCGTGTCCGCGCAACATGGCCATCGAAACTATTGCTTCTTGTCTCGGCCGACGCCCGCTGTCTGTCTTTGCAGCCATGCAGCCATGCATGCTAGACGCGCCATGTAGCCATGTCTTCTCCTCCTCCTCCTCCTCCTCTACGGTCATGCATCCATGGCCACGCGCGTGTTCCCCACAGACAGATGACACGGCTTGGTCCATGGCCCTGCCACTTCAGCCCTCCTCTGCCGCCGCTGCGTCAATCAACCCGTTGTGCGTCCATCAGCGCTATACGCTGTCTCACCGCTTACGCTCCTGCCGCCATAGCCCGGCCGTTGCTCTGCGCCTGCTCCGCCGCTGCGATCGTCATCTTTGCATCCAAGTCTCTCACTTTTGAAACACTGACAGCTCAGCAATCTGAGATAACAAGCCTACAATGCTGAGAAGTCGCGCCACAACAACACCCGTCCACCTGTCTCGTCAGCACCGACTCGGCCTTGTCGACGATCTTCATCGCACAAATGTTTTAGTTTACGAGCTGAGCGGGGATACTGGGTAAGTCTAATAACCTGACTGCATGCAGATCACACAAAGGCCCTATTCCAACCACCACATCATTGGCACCGTTACTCAACTCCGACCGCCCAAGAAAATGCCCATGCAATCATTCGTCGCCCTCTGGAAATTCGTCGAGGGGGCCGTGCGTCCACTAGCCACCGCTCAACACGGGGGGGGGGGCCATTCGGATCTCCATCGTCAAATCCTTAAAACATCGCCCTTCTGGTCCACACCCAACAAGAAAAAAATCCCATCCACCTCACCTGTACACCTAATTTTGGTGGAGCTCCCCTCAAAAGTGGACACAGAACCACTAGAACCAGCCTGCATACACTATCTACAGACCCACTCCCGAGCTGCGGCAAGAACCCAGATTACCCTAGGTTCCCACTGTTCCTGCAGCTGCCTCTTGCCCACCCCCACCGGTCCGCAGACCCAGAACGTTCGCAATCGCCCGTTAGGAATCTTCTTTGTAGATCAACGGTACGGTTGCGTATCGCCTCATAGTGGAGTCATCTTGCCGTTTTCTGTGCACGAGGTATACCTCTTTGAGTAGCGAGAAAAATTAATCGCTCACGATATGCGTTTGCTGGCCACGCCACTCTGCAGCACGATTCGCCCGCGATACCCCTCAGCGGAAACACAAAGTTTGCGATAAAACTGGATTCTAGAGTGAGAATTAGAATGCGAAAAAAATAGTACTTATCTGAAACACAATTCAATCGGCAAGTTCCATAAGTCCGCGGAAATCATCGTCACTCCAAACTGCCTCAATCAGGAAACTATTTACGTACGCACACTACACCCATCTATTCTTGACCCATGCACGTCATCTTTCCCATCTCTAGTCATGCTACTCACAGCACTTTGCACACAAAGTACAGAAAAAGCAATCTAGTTCACCCTCCAAAATGTCATGCACACCAAACCTGCGTCTGGTGCAACGTCGTTCATGATTCGTTGAGAATACTACACAAAGACACACTTAGTCATGTGTCACTTCAATGATTGATAGAATAAATACGCAACACACAAGCTTACATCCCTCCAATCACTCTCAAAATGGTGCACACAGGTACACACGGTTATCACCGCCTGTTCTTCATGCACCATCAAAAATAGCACGCATATCGCCATCTTGCAGCTTAAAAACAAAGAATACATATATCTTGCATCGCTCAATCAGTCAACACATGTGCATCTGCATGCGCCGCCACCTTTTGTTTTTTTTGGTACCTACCCCCAAGCCCATTCAACCCAAACAATGAAACACGAAGACAAAAAAAACTAGCAAAACAAGTAAATCAAGTAACGCCTCCAAAAATACCCCTCGGAACAATGACTACACCGTACCATCAAAAATCGTCTTTAAACGGTAGAACTAACAAAAAACAGAAATAGATCTGACTAACGTACACTGTACATAGTTGGATCGAGGAAAACAAGGCAAAAAGCAAAAAAAAAAGCAAGGGCCGAACCGGAGTCGAACCGGTGACTTCGGGAAGGCGGTTTTTGGGAGAACTGCAGTCCTACACTCTACCACTGAGTTACCGGCCCAGTGGAGATGACGATTCTCTAAATTTGAATGAATATGTATTACGGTCAACAGTTCATCTGAAGAAGGATCGGATGAAAGTAGCCCAGATCTGTGCTTACCCCGCGCATCATCCTCGGTACGTATTAACTACTGCTTACTCTTTATGTAATCACACCATGACTGTCAACACCCTATTCCCCAGATTTGCAATTCTTCAAGTATCCAAAACGAGTCATGAGCATCTTGCCTAGAAACCTTCTTATACATCTTTGTACAGTAATATACATAGCTCGCCATCGTATAGTACAAGTTTGCTGCCATTGTATTCATACACTGTCATCTTCCATCTCCTCCCCTCATACCTCATCTACCTATCTTTACACTAGATATTCCACCTTACTCCCACCGCGTCTCCTTCTTAAGCGGCTTCTCCCAATCCTTGATGTGGTCAGAAATAACCTTGGCAGCCTGATCGGCTGTAAAGTTGCGGCCGATGGCTTCTACGAAGTCGCCTTCTGGATCTATACCCAATGCATTAGTCTCGATTCTCGTTTTCTTTTAATTCTGCCTTGGACAACATACCCATGAGATAAAAGTAGATGCTGTGATCAACCAGATAGTCCTGGCCAGGCTTGACGTTGTTCGGTGTGCTAAAGTATACCCTGTACGCCTTGCACGTGCTCTTAATCTGCTCGTAGTCGCCCGTCAAGCCAATAAAGTCCGGGTGAAACTCGGCTAGGTATTCCTTGAGCACCTTGGGGTTGTCGCGCGCGGGATCGCATGTAATCATGATGGGTAGGAGGACGTTTCCACATTCCGCCACTACCTTGTCATACATGAGGGCCATCTTGTCGAGTTCGTCGGGGCAAATGTCCGGGCAGTGGGTGAAGCCGAAGTAGACCTGTAATGACACAATTAATTTACTTTACCCAAAGGTTTGTAAAGCCATTGCCATACCAATGAGTATTTTCCGAGCATATCCTCGTTACTGAATGGCTTCCCATTTTGATCTACTAGCTGGAATGGTCCACCGACTTTGGGCTTGCCTATGCCTTTGGTCTGCTCGGCTATCCGCTTCCGTGCCAGGCGCTCCTTCTCGTACGTGAAATAGGCCCACAATCCTCCGCCCGCTGCGATGAAGAGGATGGCAGCTGTCAGGTTGAATGGCTAGACAATATGTCAGCTATTGAACGTTCAGTTCACTCCTGCTCTATTCAACGCATCTATTCGAGTAAATATTGAACGTACCCCGCCCTTGTTCCGTGCCCGAATCTGGTCAATTGTCTTGAGCTTGCTTCGCGATGCTGATTGTGAAAACGTCCGTGTCTGTCCGCCAAAGCTGCCTGCAGTCTTCCCTGAGCTAATCTGTGTTCTTTGTAATTCCCTCAAACATGTCGTCTTCGGCGCGGTGCCATTCCGTGAGGATGCAAGCGCATTCGTTGTGCTGGAAGCAAAGGCTCGTTGCGGGACAGTCGCAATGCGTGAATTTCTCAGGTTCTTAGCGGCCGTGGCCAAGCATCTGCTCGGTGTGGACATCGTAGTCGCAATGTCGAATGGATTTTGGTGGTCTGGCGGGGCGTGGCGGACGTTGATGCGGGATACTTTTCGCAATTCGAGATGCAAGATTGGTGCACGGGCCAGACTCGAATGACATCGCCGGCCAAAATCCATGCACGACTAGTGGGAATATCAATTCGACGTTTTCGAACCAACAAAAATACGGTTTGCAGATATATATTGAAAACTACCAACACTAGCAGTTCGTTTATGTACTGAACATTAGCAGAAACAAAGTTTCCATCGTATCAACAGCCAGGAATGAGAGCCATAGCAGCTCGCAAGTTATTTTAGAGAATACTAAGATGGCTAATTTGAACTCGAATTCGTTATGCAAATTATTGTGTACGTACTGAATATGGCAACTGTCTGTCTTCAACCGTAGACCAGAACCCATCAATTTAGCTTATAGTGAGAAGACTCGGGGAAAGAAAAAGCGTCAAATCAACTTAATTTGTATTCCAACAATACAATAAGAACTAGTAGATATTGCGCTAATTGTTGGTGATATAACTCCTTCGAGAGTTGCTAAAGTATCTGAGACTTCTTTCTCGAAGTTCTGTCTCACTACCAAGCATTTCCATGAGTGGCACTTGCCTCGAGCAACCCCTGAGCAGCCATGCAGCCGGATCATAGAAGACAGGTAATAACGTACGATGGTCTTGTTTGAAGATGTATCTGCTAACCAAGACCGTGCATCCTTCACCCAGGTCGTTCTCTTTGTCGGTGCATGCTCGCAGCTAAAAATAGCACCACTTTTGCGCCCAACCATATAACACACCTCTGTTATAGCTAACCCCTTTTCATGTTCAGTCTAAAATGTTTGTGCGTTCGTATTATGATGGGGAGCTGTGCATGCAAATAGCTGGTCGACTAGGTATTTACCCATTTGCAGTCACAAAACTAGTCTATGAATCTTCTATACTAATCATCCATGAACTGTGCAAATAAGCACCATATAAGCAGTATACTAAGAATGAAGAGCGACAGAGTGTTAACCTAGAATAAAAGAGTGGTGCGTAAGACCAAAGTGGGGATCGTTGCAATTGATCCCTTGATTTATTGGTGAACGTGCCACAACATGCCCAGTGACTTTATTTGAGTTTCAATAGCTAGCACGTCCACGGATCACTGGACAGTGTACTAGATCATCCTCATTTCTGTGAGTAACTGACGTACGTGCAGTTCAATTATAGTGGGATAATGCGTTTAATGCTCCTGTCCAAAAGATCATATAGCTGACTACTATGTATTCGCACATATGGAATCACTGATATCATTTCCCTAAATACAAAGAGATTTACAAAAGACCATTGGAGCTATCTCTAAGACTTTATATGCTTTGTACATGTTTGAAAACAATCATCGAGAATTGGTCCACGTCCGATCGTATTTGTATACTGTCCCAGACTACCCGAGCACTTCTCATCAAAATTCAAGAGCAAGACTTCCATCCGCACACCCCTACCGATGGATCTTTCCTAAACTTGATAACTGGGTATTTACACACATTCGTTGCAGAAACATCTGCCGGTGTCATAACCGTAGCTAGTCAAACCCCCATCCCACCATCCAGCATGGTACCATCCGCATGTCCTCGTAATGGCAGCACTCAGCTGAGCACGTCGTTCTGCAGTGCATTGGACTGAGTTAAGAGCATAGTTGCAAAAGAATGCAACGGTATTGCCACGAACAGAGTAGTAGTTGTGGCGGCCCTTGGTCGGTCCATAGTTGCTGCACTGGTAATCCAGATCAGCGTTTGCGGCATCAGTGTCCTACAATGAATTAATTGCTAGCTTTTCGTAGTAAATTCCTAGAATACTGACGCCATGATGCATGTTTGCTTTGTCAGGGCCCTGGTTGCAAAAAGCGCCTTCACGCGCCTGGAGACGTGAAGCGCGGATGGAGTTCACTCTCTTGGTATAGGCGCTCAATTCTGTGGCAGAGAAGTCTGTGGCGTTGCCAATCTTGACGTGCACATCAACACCGTTGGCATCGACATGGTGCTCGTAGACACCATCTCCAGTGCCCTCGGGAATGATGAAAGCACTAGAAGCGCTGAGGAATGCAAGAAGGAGAACGTTTTTGAAATGCATTGCGGAAAGATGTGAAGAAAAGTTGATTGATCTTGTTGCTTGTAGTCTTCGTGTGTATTAATGGTGATAATGATGCGGGAGACTCTATCCTTTATACCTTTTTTCTGCCCATCCATTTCTCCATTTCTCCATAGAATACTCGCCTATATTTTTCGGACCTTGGCGAAGAAAACGTTGTAGTAACAGTTTCATGGGTCTAGGCTCAAGAAGGGAAATGCACCTTTCAGAGGCACGATTAGGCTTGTTGCACATGGGACTAAGCCTTGTGATCATACCTGCTACTTTACTAACAACGCATGGGAAATTTGAGTTAGGGTCTGGATAAGCACTACCTGGAAGCACGATCAGGCGTGCTGCATGAATGTCGTGCCAACGGGTATCGTTATGTAGGGCTCGCTATTCGCTGAGATCTGGTTTTGGTCAGTAAGCCAACACGCTACACCAACCCTAGCAATGGTTTATGTACATTCAATCGTTACCAGCCGCTTAGTGAATCTCTTCCGAGACGCATGGTACGGACCACTCAGCAAACTCGAGATTTGCACGAACAAGTCAACATCGCCTTTTTGAAGTATTTGTAGTGGAACTTCAGTACCAAGTCTTTGATCACTTCTCAATTCGCGACTTACATCTACGTGTAGCATTTTAAGAGTGTGGCGTGTCAGCGCACCGTGCAGGATGGTGACCCTGGTGTTATCCCGTATTTCTTGGCTAGAAGCGGCAGATACGCTAACGACAAGCCGCTAATCTTGCCCGCCTAAGATGGCTGCGACAGGTGCAGCTGAATAGATTGGGGATATCATATATGGCCCCCACGAGTGTATGTAGGTGTGATGGGCGCCTGAGAAAACCAGGAAAGGCCTCAAGCAGCGAGTGCCTGGATGCATTCCTATTATGGAGGTCTTGCTCTGTGAGGGACCACCGCTTTGAAGCGAAAAAACCTTCACTGAACATGGCCACTTGGGAGAATCTTGTACCGAGATTATTCAGTCCCCTAATGCCTAAATCACGGCTCTTACTAGCGCTTCTGTCTGTTCGAGTTTTATCGAAGGAGTTTACTAATAACAGGTTATACAGGAAGCATTGCAATGCAAACAAAAGCTTCCGAAGCTACCAAACTCTTTAGCTACATGACACTGCCACGCAATGTGAAGTCCTTCCTGTTACTGTACATTATCTACTTACATCAAGGCGCATTTCAATATAGTGAATCAAATTGTTTAGATCATTCGATACATGACTTGTAGGTACAGGGAAAATACATGTCCAAATTCCCTACTCTCTTAGGAACTTATTATAAGCTTCTGTCTTGTAGAATAGCTTTTATGAGAGCCACAAAGCCCATTCCATTACCTCTCTGGAAGCTTTGGTGGATTTTGGAGTTATTGTGCAGTCTTACAAGATGCGATACTCGCGGCCTTTTTAGTATGCTTCTGCTCCTTCTCCCTCTAACTTGGGAGGCTTGCTGTAACCCTCGCCTGGTGTATCAGATCCTTCACGCGTCTCACCTGCTCACTCCCCCTCATTATTCTAGCTCTTTGGTGTTGTAGCTACTTCTACTCCTCCTACTAGAGCCATAGGACATCGCGCGCCTCCTTTATTTTGGAAACCAGAATATCGCATTACCGTGATATTTCTCAGCCTGTTGTACTAGCAGAAATCATGCTCGTTTCCTGTGCGTTCTCTCACTAACCAAGACGTCCTTCATTAATGCACATTGAACATAGCCCGAGTGGGAGTTGCTACTAAGCATTATACATCGTCTGACGTGGCTTCCATGGAAAGTGCTATTGGCTTGCGCAAATTGTTTTTATTTCTTATAAAGAGGCTCTAACTCCAACTCAAATATACCGGTCAATGTTAAACTCTACATAAAATGATGGAGAACTTCATACAACGATAGAATTCCAGATGGACATATAGTACCTCTTTAATTGCAACACCCACAAGTAGCATCAACGATGCAACGCTGTTGTTCGGTCAGTGAAGGTACTAATCAAGGATACAGATCTTTGTATAAACATACTCCAAGAATCTTAGGACAGGTGCAAACAGGTTGTGCGGCTGGCGGAGCAGGAACAAGCCCTGGACCAACTTCATTGCCCGGACGCAACACTACGGTTTGACGAGCTTCAAGTGCACCTTGCACTTTGCTCAGATCGAATCGGTTGTTTGTTCCAGTTGGGGTGCTTATCACCAGCGCAGTGAAGGCCAAGGGTAGAGTAATGAAGAGCTTCATCTTGATATTGCGTAAAGTGTTGTGGAAGAGAGTTGTCGTGAACTGTTTGTGAATTGATGAGTGAAATGAGAGATTGTTGACTATGTGGGCAAAGTGAGAGACATAAGGCACTTTATATAGAGATTTCGTATTGAGCATTGCCTCTTTTCAATGAGGCATTATCAGTCATAGCTATTATTGAACACGCATTACTCTACAAAGCCCTATGTAGAATACAGTAACATTTACAAGGGTAATGTTCCATCGTATAAAATGGACGGCGGCAGTTGTAACACGGAGTCATAAGAAAAAACCCTCAATTTCTGCCTTAACCTAGAGAGATGCTAACTAGCCAAGCCACCTATCTTGCTGAAAATGTAAACCTGAAACGGCTACAAAACGAAGAATTAAAAGCAGGCCCCAGGCCGACAACAATTCGGCTATAACAAGCTCATACACCTAAATACCTAACACTTGGCGTGTTGCGTAGGTTTCAGGTCTATGATTCTCTATCCAGGTCCTTGCTAAAGTCTGCGAGCTCTATAACATCATGAAATGGATAATAAAATCTTTGTATTCTGATATCTTTGTTACTTTAGTTGCACTATCCCATTCATGCCATCTTAGCGGGAGGTTAGGATGGTACCACTATGTCTTCCTGCTCTACTATTCAAGATGGCAAGCGTTGGCGGGATCGCATATCACGTGACCTCGAGCCCCTGCCTTCTTGTCTCTTGTCAAGAGAATCCTTCTTATTAGTTTTAACAAATAGTTGATCCGTACTAGAAACGAGCTCCTTTGTAGGCCAGTGGCCGCCTTAAGGAATTGACCCGCGTATCTACACATTGGCAAGGCCTTATGGAAAAAATCGAAATGGACTGCCTGATAGTTCACCAATACTAAATCATCAGACCCCCACGGCTCAGCCTTCTCACAACACATCATTCACTCCACGCGGTTGCTATGTATTGCAATCACAAGCATAAGAACCTTTTACATGCTTATTTAAATAATTACTATTTTTTACAATCGGCCTCTTGCTGACATTGATCGCACTGGTAAACACGAAATTATGCACAGGATGTAATCTTGTTCAAACGCGAACAAACACCATTCGTGACAGACCAGTTATATAAATGCCCGTCCCGTCGTCAAGACCCATTTTGGAGACCCACGTGGGACACAAGGGGCCAAAGGGGACCGGACAAGAAATGAAGCTAACGTAGTAGTGCTTACTTCCGATTAAGTGCTAACGCGGATAGATTGGTTCGAGGAGGCCTTAACACTCCATTCTTAGGAAGCAGGACCCGAGGCACCTCTCGCCTTTGGAGAGTGAACATCAAGGAAGATCCCCTGTTATAAAAGAATGGAAACCCGATTCAAAACTGTAATTTTTGCAGCCAATGTTTTTGTAGCCCAGAAAACAGAGCATGTCAGACATGACAAACTTTTCGGATTTCCTCCGCGGAGTCTTACCGGCCAAAGACATCTCGAAGATCAACCCGATAGTGTATCTTCATGACCCTCTTCGAGCAGCTAAATCGAATGCAGGAACGTTTCTTCGTCGCACATCTCGACACTTCCCTACCTCAAAAGAGCAAAACACCAATGATAAATCATATTGGGTTACTTTCACACCAATTGAAGCAGAAAGACACTTTCCTTATCTCTCAGGTATCACACCTGCCTATGAAAACGTGTTTTGGAGACAGATGTTAGATGTCGTGAATGAGCTGCTCGATCTAATTCAAAGTGACAAAAGTGAGGTAGATTCGCCACTACGTGATGGCACAACACTGCGGCATGTTTGCATGAGTACAGGCGTTAGGCATGACGCGCATATGACTGGGGTGTATTTCGCGAAAGCAAATGCGATGATGTACCCATTCTGTGAGGATCCTAGGCGCTTGGAGCTGATCAACGTGCTCATGATCATGTTATGGGGTTTCGATGGTAAGTCTCTACGTAATCATACGGCGTCAGACCTGACCAGAGCAGACAAATGCGAAAAGGGCACCAGAGAGGAAACTGCGGGCGTATTACATGAATGGAGAATGCGCCTTGCAAGCGCGGATCGAGGGTGTATCGAAAGCTCGCCACTGCAAACGTATCTCGACAAAACGATTGCGGCAATCTACGAATACGATCGTGTTACAGGTAGTACAGCAGGAAGAGAGATGCACCACGCCGCTCTAAACATAGAATACTGGCTGAAGCCGCCGGCAAATTGCGAAAACCACGGCGAGTATCTCGCCTATCGCCACCGAAACGTCGGTGCATTGTTTGTCTGGTCATGTGTAAAGTTCAGTTTGGATCTCAAAGTGGACACGTCGGCTCCGCGTATCGCGGAATGGCTTGGGTGGGCTAGTATGCATCTGGGAATGACTAACGATTTGTACTCGTGGGCAAAAGAAGCAAAAGAGCAAAGCGAAGAGCAGGGACCAGCAAACGCAATTCTTCATCTTCAACAGCTCTTGTCTTTGGATGAGCGCCAGGCCGTTGAGATGCTATACAGTATGATCCTACAGAAGGAAGCATTGATGTACGAACAGCTGCTGAGTTGGAAAAATGAGTGCTCTTTTGACGACGACATGTGGGCGTTCTTGAGGGGAGTATGGGCCACGCTTGCAGGCATGTATTGTACAGTACGACGTGTGCTAGATATGCTGGAGAGCAGGGCAAAGTTTCATCGGAATAAGGCTCAACAACTTGTTGATAGAGATATTGATGCTGAATTCCGCAATGGGCTAAAGCTTATTCGGGCACAATGAGAACTCTGGTGCCTTTCAGATGTTGTTAGTATTAGACTTTGATGTCATCGTTTCAGGATACGTTCAACCACATTCATTGCGGTATATTACATGTAACATGGACAGCCAATTTACACACAAGAAGAGGATATGGTGGCAAGGAAGTAAAATATAATGTATCATTAGCTTTCCCAGGTCTTCTTTCCGGCCAGTTGCTTCTAGAGAAATATGACTATCCAGCGCGTTTCTCTACAAGCCTTGAATAGAATGTTGAGACTTTCTTGAAGACTGAAATTCGTTTTATGGTGCATGATTTCGTAATAGGGAAGATCTGTACTCTTCGAAAGCCCTCCTCCTGTCTTGTTCACTATGATCAAAAGCTGCCTTTGCGTCACCGGTTAGCAGTGAAGTTACCCGACTTGATTCTTCTCTGCGAGAGTTTTCTTGCTGGTCCGCTTCGTTCAGCTGTGCTTCGAGGTTTGGGCGAGGTAATCCTGTGTCCAGTCAGCACACTATCTTCAAACCAGGATATCGCACGCACCATCGGATCTTGTCTGTCTCGAACTGGTGACAATGCTTTTAGCATTGCTGCGTATCTTGCTCGACAGGGCAATGCGACATATCTTGAAGGTTTCAATGTCTCTTTTCGTTTGTATGGTTAGATGTTGGGTGTGATGAGTATAGACTTGTAAAGATTCAATCGACTTTGCTCCAATGAGTGCGTCAACGGTAATTCCATCCAGTATATAGAATGTCGTGTTTATGACGCGCTGAACAGGTGTATCATCTCGATTTGCGTTTTGCGCGCTCAGTGGTTGAACATTGATTTCACTATCGATCAAATCCCCCGTCCCTCTTTCATTGTCTGCAAACTCATCTGCATCGGCATCTTCCTTGAGTTTAATCAGCCGCGCGGATGAGCCAAGCGATAACTGAGCAACAAACTTTCGACGTGCTATCTTAGTTCTCCCGTTAGCAAATACGACTTCCTGCAAAGTATTTTCCCACTTGAATTTGCGCTTCGTCGCATAAGCGAGGGAAATAACATCAACATCAGAACCGCTGTCGGGAAGTGCTACTATTGCCTCTCCATCTATGCAGCATGTCAACCGTCGATTTATAGCACCCATGGTACAAATCTTGAGCGTTCTCGGTGTTTTGAGCGACATTTGGACAAGACGGTTGCGGAACATTGTGAAAGTTGCTGTCTTGTCAAGAAAGGAAGCAGATATTATAAGATCTTCAATCAAAGAAGGTAGCACAAGAAATGTGCAACGCATTTTCCAATCGAAAGAGAACGTCCTCGCGAATCTGCAGCTCGCATGAACAAGGGCTGTAGGTATTACCGCACTACCATCCAGAAAGATAAGCTCCGTCTTCTCGGCTACACTCCATTCCAGTCTCATTCCTAGGTGAAGTGCCAGTCCCAGTGACATCACATTATGATCCGAGCCACTATCAGGCACAGCCATGACGGTTACGGGGCCTAGGTTCCCCTCAAATGTCATTGGTAAACCGTACACCAGATTTGACTTCTTAAACAGCTTGTAATGTGGCTTCTGACTTTGTAGTGAATAGGCGGGTGTTTCCGGTGGTAGGGAAGGATCGTGCAAGTCATCCCTAGATTTTGTCTTGCCTCCATTTTCTCGAGAGTTTCCAGTGAGTTCTAGATCTACCTCTTGAGAAAGTTCAGAATTCAGCGCCATGGAGGGTGTGGGTATATTGCGCGCACTATTTGATGAAGGGCTTTTCATTCCCCAATCATCGATAGCCAGATGCCTCCTTTCACTTTCACGGTTCAGCTCGCAGATTTGGTTATCCAGTGTTCTGACATGCTCTGTTTCTTTGTCGATCGACGCGCAGAGTTTTGGCCCCTCTTTTTCCCATCGAGCAATGCACTCTAGTGCACTTGTTCGTTCCCTCATCTTCTTCACTATCTTCTGACATAGTTTGCATTGATCCTTGACAGAAACAGTACGCATTACAAGCTTCATGCCGCAAGTCTCGCCGATTCGATATTCTTTAGCGCATTGCTGTCGGAAATGCCCCCATTTCCAGTGGCCACAATCGAATCGATACTGATCGTAAAAACACATCTTGGATTTTGTATCTGATGATGCAAAAGGAGTGTAATTCTCAGAATTGATAGGCCATGAAAAAAGAGATGATAATGAGATTGCAGTGTAGGGTGAGAAGGAGGATTGAGAGCGTCAATCTCGCGAAGAAAATACCCGGGTCTTGCGTGTCTTTTCCTAGCGTATGCTCAATGCAGCGACACTGCATTCAATAACTTGAAGGACCAATCAGGTATCTCAACCATGGTCAAAATGACTGAGTGGCTGCAGATAAGATGTGCATAGCCTTGCAGCATGCAGTTCTAAATCACAAGACAGACCGAGGCTGAATGCCAAGAGATCCGGTGAGAAAACTCTCTCCAATCAGTATCAGTTGCATAAAGATACAAGCTGCAATATTGTATCGACATGGACATCGAAAAAGGGACGACCGACCAGTCTTTCCTCTCAGGGTATCCTTCACTGGCAGCTTTCATTGCCAGTGATCGCGATCAGACAACAACAATCTTCAAGAGGTTCAACCGTTTAGCCGCACGACACTTGTTACATCTTCAGAGTCAGCTTGCCGAGTTGCAAGCCGAACAAGATGCGCTCGACCGCAAAGATGCCTTGGGCCCTCTAGAAGTAAAGCAGTACTCACGTAACTGGGCCGAGTTCACAGCAGCAACCGTCAACGATCCTCATCAGAAGAGACGGAAGGAGCTGAGTGATGAGATAGGTCAAACACTCAAAGAGTATCGTAAGTAAATAGAATGAATGCTGTAGCAATTTCGAACTAATACATTGTGAAAGGAGAGGCTCTGCTATACGAAAGCCAGTTGGCATCGCTTCCCAGACCGCCAAAACGAACACTTGAGGCATTTCGTTTCAAGTTCTTCAATTATGGAAGCGGAAAGCCATATCCGACTCTGGGTGCACATAGTAGGGCGTTGTTCGACGACGATGACGACCTGGTAGTGTTGAAAGTACAAGACCGCGATCGGCTGACTGCGTTTCTGCAAGATCACTGCTCAAGGATTTTCAAAGTGGAGAAAGATAGAGATGGCATTCTATATTCATCGGATCAGCGGATAGCTCGGACTGTGACTATTCTGTGTACCTTGAACGCTGCTGCGCTGCTTGTAGGGGCTATAGTAACGCTCTACGCGATATCCTCCGAGAAATCAAAGTTGGGTGTTATTGCTCTCTTTACTGCCCTTTTTGCAGCCAATGTAGGAATTTTGACAAATTCAAGAAGATCAGAGGTTTTTGCTGCGACAGCTGGGTACGCTGCAGTGCTAGTTGTCTTCGTCAGTGGGAATATCGGTACTCAGGAAACAGGGAGATGATCAGTACTACATGTATGTAAACCCAATATGTTGAAGTGATCATGAGTTATTTGTGTTGTGAACAAAGATTCAGTATTCAATGATTAGATTTTCTCCGATTTCAGTCCATGATATACGTAGGTGCCGCCTGTTTAGGCCCAGTGCCTTGGTGTAAGTATTCATACACTGGCGCAGCTGTCGTTTATCACCACACAAATAACCCTATACACTACAACTTTTCTTTGATACTCTTATCGCATGTCTATAGCTTGCAAGCTGTTATGCAGTAGTAGAAGTCTCGGGGTATAATCTAGCCCGAAGTGCCGAAATTTTGGCCGGATTACTTGCCCAAGCTGTAGGGTGCACAGATGTCTGATCTGTGCAATGAACGTTCGATCACAAGCACGTGGGCTCCAATCTAATCGTCGTTTCATTAAAAGGAAAAATACATTCTAATGATTGCTATTCTTTATTTTAGGTTTACAGGCGATGAATCCTTCGCAATAAGCAAATCTATGAAGATTGGCAACCTTGAGTATTGTCCGCTATCTAAACATCCATGGAAACTTCCAGTGAATTGAACAATTTGAAAAATTCCTCGGTCAAATCCAACACACCATCGCACAAATCAAGCGATACGCTGTTACACGGGATATCCCCAGAACGACTCTCGGATGGTCCGGATTTTAACCACCAGAAATCAAGCAAAGATGAAGGAAAATTCGATCAGCAATTGTCTCATGAAGAGCCCAAGGGACTCATACCGCCCAAAGACGACAGCAAAGCATCTCAGATATTGGAAGAAAAGCCCGCAATTCCTATAAAGGATCCCAACTTAGTATGTGTCGGCTTCAGCATCCCCGAAATACAACATCTACTAAGCACAATATAGGTGACATGGGATTCTGCTAATGATCCGAAAAACCCAAAGAACTGTAAAAACCACTACTTCGTCACATTAGCATGAACTTTTGTGTACTAATTCTTCCTTAGGGTCCATGAAACGAAAATGGGCCGCGTTGACCATTGTGGCCTGCTTTACTATAGTATCGCCTATTACTTCTTCCATGATTGCCCCCGCTCTTAGCCATATAAGCGCTGATTTCCGGATCAAAAGTGCAGTGCAATCGCAACTCACGCTGTCTATCTTCGTCCTTGCACAAGCCATCGGCCCACTGTGTCTTGGGCCACTTTCGGAGACCTATGGACGAACAATTGTGCTACAGTTCTCTAATTTGTTCTTTGTTGTTTGGAATCTGGGATGCGGTTTTGCTCAGACTCCAGCACAACTGATGGTGTGTCGTTTCTTTAGCGGTCTAGGCGGATCCGCACCGCTAGCCATCGGTGGGGTAAGTGTGATTCCTGAGGAGTTTCCCCGCAGCATGAATGTCTAACCAGGTTTTAGGGTATGTTAAGCGATTGCTTCCTTCCTGAACAGCGTGGACGAGCAGTATCAATATATTCGCTGGGGCCACTGCTCGGACCAGCCATTGGACCTATTCTTGGTGGCTTCATCTCCCAGAACACTTCATGTCAGTCTCTGCGTAGATTTGATTCAATTGATTCACGTATGCTTATGGACTCAGGGCGATGGTGTTTCCACGCAACAACAATCTTCGCCGCATTGGTGCAATTTTGTGGATTTTTCTTCCTCCAAGAAACCTATGCGCCTAGGCTTCTCGAGTTGAAGCGAGATCAGCTACGCAAAGAAACTGGTAACCAAGAACTTCACACTGTATTCGACAATTGTGATCGCACTGTTGTAACAGTGATCCAAACGGCGTTGAAGAGGCCATTCAAGCTGCTAGGCACGCAACCCATAGTCCAAGTACTAGCATGCTACACGGCCTATCTCTTCGGGCTGATGTATCTCATGCTTTCCACTTTCCCCATCTTATGGGTTGATCGTTATGGCATGTCTATCAGCTCCGGATCTTTGAATTATCTCTCCATAGGTATTGGATTCTTTGTCGGTACACAACTTACTTCACCTCTTATCGACGCGCTGTATTGCCGTCTGAAGTTCCGCAATAACGGCATCGCAAGGCCTGAATTTCGCGTCCCTATGTTGATACCTGGATCGCTTTTGATCCCTGTAGGTCTCTTCTGGTACGGATGGAGCGCGCAAGCCCGCATGCATTGGATCATGCCTAATTTTGGCGCTGCGATCTTTTCTGCGGGCATGGTGATGGCGTTTCAATGTGCCAATGGATATTTAATTGACTCTTACACGCGGTATGCAGCGAGTGCCATTGCTGCAGCGACAGTCTTAAGGAGTCTGGCCGGATTTGGCTTCCCGTTATTCGCACCAGCTATGTATAAGTCGCTAGAATTTGGATGGGGGAACAGTGTACTTGGCTTCATTGCAATAGGACTAGGTGTCCCGGCGCCATTTATGCTGTGGAAGTTTGGTGAGAAGCTGAGAAGTTTGAGTAGATTTGCGGCAGGCTAGGTATTCATCGTTATTGAGGAAGGTCGCGGTTCTATCGCTACACAGCACTTTTCATCATTGCAACAAGTACGTGTGTTCATACGAGAAAAGTTGCGAGAAGGGGTGAATACATTTAAGCTCTCGAAACTATTGTCACAATTCATCTTCGATGGGCAGATGTACCCTTCAAAGACTGTTTAGCAACACCTAGCCTTGTGTAATGATATTGACCACCAATGATTCAAATATTTTTCACTAGCTGCTGCTGGACATGTTTGAAGACTGTAACCCAAGAGACCAATGCTCTCCACCAAATAGTGCAAAGGAAATATCCAATTGCGGCTCGGCCGAGAGCGATCAAGATTCACTACCCGCCTTGATAATTCACTTTTAGTGGATGATTTAAAAGGTTACGGCTTGATCTCAATAACGATGGTATTGTTCACATTCTTGATTATGTGTTGGAACGAGCACTTAGATAAGGGAAAGCACCACAGGCTAGCACGATGAACCTTTCCTGGGTGAGGGTAGGATACTTAGACAAGATAAATTCAGGGACAATGTTTTAGCTGATGATACAGTGATGAATTAGAGATGTCTTCATTCTAAACATTCGTAGCTATAGCTGTAATGGAGAGCAGGACAGAGACTGGGGGAACCTAAGTTATACTTGACTAAGAATCAGCTCTATTGAATAATTCTGAACTTCAATTGAGCATCTAACGAAGTAGAATTCATTCATTGTCTCCAGTAGCTTGCGACGTCAAGAATGTGTTAAAGTTTCGAAGTTGCACTTGCGGATATACATCTAATATCTAATAAAATCAACTGCAACGCATAAAGTAACAGATGATCATAGATTTTCAGTACGCAAGCCCATTTTATTGAAGTGAATGATACTTGTTGATCCTGGGACTCATGAAAAGATATGGGTACCTGCGCGTGCCCAAAAGCTTGTCACGTGGGTGCTCTCTTTTTGCATCGTGTCATCTTCCTAACCATCACAATGAATGCTCTGTACATTGGTAAGGGTAGTACTCTCAGGCAAATTTTATTCAAGATCGCCGTGAGCATGTATGTTTGGCGATGAGACGTTGGGCTCACAAATTTGTGGAATCACGTGATGGTCGTCAAATCTACCGCACTTCTACCCCACACCTCCACATGAATCACGGCTCATTCTTTTCGCAACCCCAGGGTCCGACAACTCATCATCTCAAAATCATATAGGGATTGATTGGTAATTTGGGGAGCCAATTCGGATGAAGGGAGGGAAAAAGCGATCGAGAAAGAGGAGGTAGCTGATCCAGTGCATGTAAAATGTGGGAAGCAACGGCATGACAAAAAGCTCGTATTTTCAATCGAATGGAGGCAAATTCTATCACTTCAGTAACAGGGTTTCACGAATCGTTGCTCCGCTCCCATATTGTTCCAGGCCAAATTCTCTATCGGTAGAGGAACAAACGGAGAGCAAAGATGGCCATCACTGATCCTGCCAAACTCCAGGCCAGATACAAGTAGCAGCACGACAAGCGATAGCGCCATGAGAGCATGCAATAGCACAGCCATTTACTCATCAAACAAGAAAGGCCATTCGCCCATGACCTATAGATTCACAAAGGCCAGCAGCAAGAAGCGGACCGGCTCAAGGACGCTGACGACATTTAGCTTCTTATCATTGTTACAGGGCATGCGAAGCTGCTCGCAGGAGAAAGGTTGTTAGAGGTAGGCTCCTCAGAAAATCCAATATGCCACTTGGACATAGCCGGCAGTTGCGGTGGTACAAAGTATCGGGACCGGCATCCAGGCCTACAATGTGATGTTGAGGGCTGCATTTGCATATCTTTCCCCGAGGAAACAAGCTTCAAATCCCTACAGAAGTGTTCGTCAAGCGATGAGATCTGTCGACATTGGGAACGCGTGGCATCGCACTTTGGACTGGGCGGCCAATCTTCGACACGTGTACTCGGTGCGACATGCAACGATGGCCGGCGTTGGTGGGCAGTTTGAATGTGCAAGAAGCACGGTAACAGCGAAGAAATGGCCGTCTTTACCCCGTTTCTGGTTCCGACTGGAACCCTCTTCGCATCACCGAGAATGCCTAATGTCGATGGCTTCGACGAGCTACGCGTGAACATCCCCGTCTTTCACACGGCGCGCTGAGACTATGACTGCACTGGCGGCTCACAGACAGACGCTACTCTCTCAAAGCTCAACGGCAAGTGAGTCGGCATCATGGGTACGGCGGCAACAGCTGTCCAAGTCGTGCCATAAGTTGCATGCTGGGCCGAATCCTTGTACGTATTCCAGCGCACACCCTCGTATTGCGCGTCGCCAGCAGGCCATAGATGACGACAAGTGGGTGAGCGAGGTCGCAACAGGCCCTGTCTGGCAGTTTGCTCGCCAACTCAACTTCGATACTCTCTTTAACGGTGAAGAAGACTCGGCAGACCATCCCGATCTGGTCGCCGATGGCTGGACTAAGATGGCGCGCGGCTTTTTGGGCTTCATCGCGGGGCCGCGTCACGTTACACTCAAAAGATGTAAAAGAGGGCGCGCATACTCTATATGAGTTATAAACGCCGCTGGCGGAGCACACGTGGGCACGGGTACGAGAGGCCGTAGTGGAGGATGCAGCCACGGTGGAGCAACCAAGTACGTACAACCGTTTTGCCTCATGTGGTGTAAGAGACCCACCTTTCAGGATGAGTACCTGCCTACTTTCAACCAGCCGCATGTCACGCTCGTGAACACGGATAGCAAGGGCATCGAGCGGTGTATATCGTGGGGGGTAATCGCTAAGGGGGTGGAGTACGAGCTTAACGTGCTGATTCTTGCCACGGGCTTCCTGCTGGCATTAGGGGGAAACATAGCGCCTGCTGAGCTCTTTGGCATACCTATTGCGGGCCGTAGCGGCCGCCATCTCAAAGACAAATATGGGTATTCTGCGTGGGATCGCCACGAATGGCCTCTCTCCCCAGCCTTCTCTGTCCTGGTCTCGGTGGCGGACCGGGCTCAATAAATCTCACTATCATATTTGACTTGAAATCTAAGTACATGGCCAATATCTTAAAAGAGGCCGTGGATCGGCTTCCAGATCCTACACAGCTTGTGACCAAGCCGACTAGAGAAGTAGAGGATGCTTGGATAGATGAAGGGACAGTCGAGCGGTGTAGTACTCGGTCTTGTTCGCTTGCACACCGAGCTACTTCAACCACAAGGGCGACGCGTTGTTATGTCATAGGGGTACATCAACGGGCTTACTATCCGTGCCAAGGCTTAGCTTATTAAGCTAAGTCAGCTGCGCTGACACTCGCCGCAGGTGAGTGCCGACGC
>NW_006912257.1:28098-43809 GCF_000523435.1 Bipolaris zeicola 26-R-13 | reverse complement strand
CCCCCCCCCCCCCCCCCATGTTCCGTACTTGACTGTTTACTGTGTAGTCTGCATGTAATGTACGTAAGTTTGCCCCTGTACGTTCGGATGTTATACGCACGCGCAACACACGTGTAGAGGCGTATGGGGGCATGTTGTTGTGCACTTTCGAGAATGCGGGGGGGAGGGAGCTCGAGTGGCTCGCCCTTGTTAGTAGGCTTAATGCTTTGGTCATGGTACGTTGGTGTTGGGTACCCACCTCCCCCCCCCTCCCCGCCGCGGAACATGCGAATTGCGGGGGAGGGGGTAAATAGTAAAAGAAATGTCTTGGGGATGAGGATATACGCGCTGGTGTGTATGTGTGAGAGAGTGGAGTTAGTAGGCACCGTAGGATGTAAACGAGGAGTGAGAATCTGGGGGATTTCTGTGGGGATACGGGGTGCGATGGCTTTGTTGGGGTGGGGGGTCCGAGGTATGTGAGGTGCTTTTTGCGGCTTTGCGGGGATGGATGGAGAAGAGGGGGTGGGTAAATGCATGGAAGGTGTGGATGGAAGGATGGAAGGGTTGGGGTTAGCGTTGTAGGGTTTGTCCTGGTACAAAAAGGGTTTGTTTGGTTGAGAGGTGTGGTAGTTTGTAGTTTGGGTGGAACTAGTTATAGTATACGTGCAAGGTATTCTAGTTGGTTACTTCCTCTCTTTTACATAACACTTTTTTTCTTTTCTTTTCTTCTATGGAATCCAGAAAAATCACGCTTGGATATATTTTACACTAGCCCGTAGAGCTGTCCCATTGCTTCTTGCATGTCGACGTCGTTTCGTGTGATGAGCGGTCTTGTGTCTGCTATTAATTGTCGGCAGACTTGGTACCCGAAATGTAGTCCCAATGTTATAAGTAGGAGAGGTATCAGGATGCGTCCTAGTATGCGACTCCAAGATATTCCCCCCTTTCCTGACCCGATGTTACTTTTCTCTGCTGAGCCAGACGAAGCTGCAGTCTCGTCTTTCCTTCCCTCGTCCTTGTCTTCGTCTACATTGCTCTCCAATACCGTCAAGTACGTCAACCTCCCTAGCCACAGATGCCATCCGACGAGCATCACAAATGCAAATGCGATGTTTACCCAAGACAACTGAGCGTACGGTGATTTTGCTCGGCGCCCCAGAATGTCATACATTTCGTCAAAGCCCTGAACGGCACGGTGCATGGTAAGAGGGATGATGAGCATCGCTATTGAGAGCCCAGCGATTTCTAGGCTGTGCATGCCGAGGCGGCGGAAGAGTGTTGTTTCTCGCTTGTGGAGGTGCCAGTTCCAGAGTAGAGACATCAGGTCATTTACCCGAGGGTGTGTTGTTTTCATTGTAAGGAGCATGACGGTGTGATGCGTAGGATCTAGGAGATTCGGATAGGAATAAGGTGGCTGTAGCAATGGTATTGCAGTTGTACCAGGCTTCCCACAAAGAGAATGGCCCTTTTGTGTCTTGAATGTGCAGTTGCGGTGTGTTGGGTACTTTCCAGGAAAGATGAGCAGCGCTGGACAGTGTTGTCGTGGTTGTTGCCTCCGCGGTTGTCTTTCGTCAGGGCGACCCTTCCTGAATCCTTCCTGTCTTCGCAAAAATGCAACAACAAGCTCTTCTCAATCAGCCCATTCCACGGTTGTTTCTCAGTCGACGCGTTTGCTGCTGACTCTTTTCCTTTCCTCACCCCTTTGCGCACGTGAAACCCCCTTTTGAAACGCAAGGAGACTGCTGTTGTTGTTGTAGTGTCGCCCACTGCTAAGCCGACTCTGCTCGTTTTGTTGCAATCCTCTTCCTGACTTTATTGTACTTGGCTCGTCCTGCAAACGCGTCGACAAGAAGATTGTTATCCCTTTTCGTCTCGTCAGCGCTGACTGCCGTGATTCTCACGAGGTGGCGCCAAGCCCCTCCCGTAATGCTCACACCGCCTAACTATTTCGATCTGCTCTCCAGGTTATTTGGGTTCAGCCCCGCAACAGACTCATTCGATTCGCGAGCAACGAGGTGATGGAATGAGAGACGTTGGGTTGGAAATAGGAGAAACGAAAAAACAGGAGCATCAAATCTTAGTCGTCATCGAAGGTTTGCACCCTGATCCGCCGCACCCCGGAGTCTGTAGTTGCCTGACGGTGCCCCGCATTCTCAATGCTGAGCTAGCTGTGTGCCGCGCCGCCACCATCAGCCCTGATTGGTCACAATTGCGTCTAGAAAGACATGTGTGTTGGTGGTGATTAACTGTGGGGATTGAAGGATGAGGTAACGATAGGAGAGGAAGGTGGGCACGTAACAGAAATGTTGATGGTGGCCATGTGGTACATGTCACGGGAGGGGCCGCTCTGGGTAATTTCTCACACGCATGTTTTTGTTCGCCGTGGCGCTATGGATAGTTAATGCTCTGACATGTGGTTTGTTTGGACCGTCGAGTTTGGCCTATACACCTATAACCTTTCAGGCCTTCCCTTCAACTCAAGGCCAACACCGCCCTACCTGACGATAATGTGAAGCCTCAACAATCCACAAGCACGCCTCGCTTCGTTTCCCACAAAGTTCAAACGAAACCCGCCGATGTCTAGGAACAACAGAAGGCATAACACCCAGCAATGCCGATAGAAACACCAAGATGTTTTACCGATCGTGTCTCACGATGTGCCGTGCATACCCGACAGTTTCTACACATTAGCATTGTTCTCAAAGCGCGTTTGTATGACTCGCGCCTGTCATTCGCGCCAAACAACATCGTATACTGTAAACATGATCGCACGGAACGAAATCGCATCGCATCGAACAGAATGTGCGCTGCGATTAACCCGATGCCAAGCCGGTGCGCACCTACCTTGTGTCACCACGGTATTCTCGGTAGATTTTTCAACTGCTGAAACAGGGAAACAAGACGCTACTTGCAAGGCGCCAAATGTGCCGGATCAGGGTATTCCGAAGGCAGAGAATGTCTCAGTGGGGATTGGGTGTGATTCTGGAGTACTATCTTCGAGATCTTCGGGATGGTACGATGAACTCGCTGTCCCCTTCATCTTCTACGTCGTCTTCTGACGAGTTTTCATCGTCATCCTCGTTCTCATTGTCTACTTCCGGTTCAGCTGTAGGAGGTATATGTCTTGACCTCAACGTGCGGCCAGTTGAAGCGGTTTCGGCCTCGAATTTCTTAACCTTGGCTCTTACTCGGCCTTGCCTGCCTCTGCCTTCAAAGTCCAGAGTCCACGACAGTTCGAGTCCCTGTTTTTTGGTACCGGCATTGTCAATGATCCAGCTGTACGGCGCCTTTAGGACGATTTTGCACTCGATAGTGAAGAAGCCCCAACCTTGTGCTTCGAACTCGTACGGTGCGGTTCGGAGGACACGATGGCTGGGCCGAAATGTCGGATGCTGTGATATGTTAGCCTTCTCGTGGAAAGTGGTATATCAACCAATAACTATAGCACTGCACATGTGTAGATGAGCCGTATGCAATTCCAAATTCCGTGCATCCTAGTCTCTGTATTGAATGGCTTTCGCATCCTGCTGCTTGACCAAGAGACAACTTGAACTTGCAAAACTGACCAGATAAAGATGCACTTCCTTGATAAGTTCCGGCCTTGACGTGCGCACAAAAAATGTCCAAAGATGTTCATTCGCACTCCCAGGGTTCCTGATCAACCTATGCTTGTTTCCGATAAGAATCATGACACCCTCGACACCATCTTGTCCAATACGAGAGCCCCTGTCAACCTCCTCTTCCACGCGTCTTTCCGCATAAGTCACGGGATACTTGGCCTCTAACTGTCTTGCCAGAGGCTTGTCCGGAGACGCTGTTGTATGTGTCCTGCACATAGGACAGTTGGCCTCAAGGTCATAGCTGGGATCATAGTTGGGATCAAAGTCTGCGAGGTGCACATCCAGGCTTGAATGCTCGATTTGGTTGGTAGAGGATGCGTCAGCCCATTGTGCCATACACGATGCGCACAGCAGATGGTTGCATTGGGTCCTCACGGGAGTGAAGAGGAGAAGCTGGCAGATCTGACAGATGTGAGCAAATCTTTGTTCAAATTTTTCTGCTGCACATGTAGCTCACAGGGCAGAGATGGTCGTGCGCGACATCTTCTGGTGGAGCTGCGAGCGTTGTCTGAGCCATGGCCGCGTGAGAGTGAGAGAGAAGGAAAAAAAAGAGTAGACCAATGCATAACTAAAAGTCAATGCCTCTTAAATAAGGCCTACTTCGTAGCCGTGGCATGGCTGCTACTAGGTGTGGTGTTAAAGTGGGTGCCATGCTCGTCATTGGCTGGTGTGCTCCAGGCACCAGTCTCGCTGCACACGCCATTGCGAGGCGGGGACGGTTTTCACGTGACGGCGCGTCACTAAGAACGTAATTTTGACCACATGGCAGTCCCATTAGCAATTGAAGATATATAAATACATTGGACTCCCATATGCATGCGTGCGTGCTTTCATCTGTATCCATTGTCGTGGCCCCAGGGCATATCATCTGGTCGCAGTCCCATGGCTTCTTTCCGTTGCAATTGCCTTTGCAGCTCTGCCTCCCGTTTAACCTCTTCCAGATATCGCAACCTCTCCCTCCGGGCCTTCTCCTTGAGTTCGCCAAATGGATCGAATCGATCACTCTCTGGGTTTTTGAATGGGTTTTCCCTCCAGCTACCTCGATCGGTAAGCGTTGTGCTCCTCGGCCTGTCGTGAAGCATGTCATATGCCTTGTTACGCTGAGGATCAGCAAAAGGGTTGGGTGTTGGAGGCTCCATGCGCGAGCGGCTACGGTCTGTGGATACCGTTTCTGGACGCGAATATTCACCTGGGCCAAACAGAGTGTTACTGCGATCTGTGGAGCGGGTCAAATGGCCCTCTCCTCCGCCGTTACTGGCCCCCTGTAGACGCGCGAAGATCGAGGATGCAGTGCCTGTGTGTGCGCCTTCAGGGGCCTGCAGAGCCTGTGCCATGGATGAATTGAAAGAATCGCCTTGCATGGACACATGGCGGGTATATTGCTTGCTTTTGCGGCGCTTGATGAAGACGATGGCGGCGACGAGAAGTGCCAGGGCACCTGTTTGGTTGTTAGAAATAATCGATTATAAGATAAAAAGTATAGCAGTGACTGACCAAGCACACCCAGGACGATTGCTGCTACCATGGCTTGTTTTGTCATAATGGGTGTCTGTTCTTCTGGCAACCTTTCTGCAGCGCCGGTTTCACCTGTCATTTCCATTTCCGCAGTTGATAGAGGCGGAGGTGGAGGTGGAGGAAGAGATACGGAAGCTGTAGGCGAGGCTTCCTTTTGTCTGTCGCTTCGTATCCTATCTCCGGGGGGAGGTGTTGTTGTGGAAGGAAGAGCCATAGTTTCTAGTGTGGTCCCGGTGATCCATGATTGAGTTGCGCTCCATGATAGAGCTGCTTCTGTGGTGACTTGTAAAGCGGGCACATCTGTCGTGGTGCTCGATATAGAGGGTGGCATGGTCGGATCAGGACCGAGAGTTTGGACGGGTCGGGATGATGCACCGGATTCCATCGGCGAGGGTGGCTCTTCATCATCGTCGGATTCTGAATCTTCACTTGAGGATGAGCCGCCGCCAACTGTTGAAGGGCTGCTGAATGGCGAGTCTGGGCTCTCTGGTCCTTCGTCCTCCTCTTTCTCGCCCTCGGGAAGGGGCATAGTAGTCACAGCACCATCTTGACGTCGTGAGTACCTGGGAAAGATGGAGACTGGCGACGGCCGCCTCAGCTGATAGCGAGCCATGATAAAAGTAATAAACAAGTATTAGATAATGTTAGACACACGCCAAGGGGCCAATAGTGCAGAGATATCAAGAAAATAAAGCAAAGAAAAGGAGTGTCTCCAGGACTATGAACCGAAAAGAGTGTATCCGTTCAACGGAGATAGTGAAAAGAACGCCTGATTTCCTCAGTGACAACGTCAATCCACATCAATCAAGGTGAGGAGAGAAAGAGTAAAGCGACGGAACATGGAGACGCCAATGCTTTGAATGCAGCATGACGGCTTGGGGGCCGCATGTCAGGGTCACTAGCCTCAGTCGCAAAACGTCTCCAGAGTGGATCCGCTCGGCACTGTCTTCATCCCCAACGCTTCCCTGGGAAATAGCATAGAAACGGCACTTCTCTCATTGGGCTACCTGAGGTGTCCTCGAAACTAAGGCTCAATCGCGTCCAGTCGCGGCAACGGCGATCAGCAGCAAAATGCAAGAAATTGTCTAGCTGAGCCATGCTAAGAGATGCACCGACTGGGGCATGAGGCTTAATGGAGTTCCGTGGTTGGGCACGGGGAATACATGAGACGTCTTGGCGGTTTGACAGTGCAAAGATGTAGCGTCTTGTGCTTCAGCACCCTTATACCGCGCGGCGCCATAACATGGGTTGTCTGAGCGATGTGGCTGCTACAGTGAAGAAGAAATGACGAACAAAGCTGACAGTCCTGTTCGCAGGGTGCATAACCATAGTAGTAACGCCTCATGGTTCAGGCTAGTGGAAGATCTGTAGCACCACCGCCGCCAAAGCCACACCTATGCGAAAGCCACACTTAGTCCTTTGTGTTCATGTTGCTGATTTGGATTTCACAGTGGTTCTGAACTCTAGTCGACACAGCCAGGGCGCTGCATGTGGAATCAATATGCAGCTGTCATCTAGACCGTTTGTGAAGGCTGTCAAGCTGGGACGAGGGTGGAGAAAAGGAGCCGCCATCGCGAACGGACAGATGTGGCGCGGAGACCCCGGAAAATTGTGGAGCCTAGCGTGATTATGCTGCGGGCCATCGAGTTGCCGCATCAACAACGCTCCACCATCCAAGCCAACATCTCTAATAGTACATGCAGCACTGTCGCGTGCAGCCTTGCTGTTGACCGCATTAACCCGATCGTTATGACAGTGTGACAGTGTGACAGTGTGACAGTACTTACAGACGAGACGGTAACTAGTATGGACTCTAGCTTACCGCAAGGTGCCACCAGCAACGCTTGACCAAATTCCGCTATAGGGCGGGCGAACGCAAGGTATATCATCCATTACATTCTGCTTGAATTTTTAATTAAACTTGCCCCAGATCGCAGGATTGAGTTCCATCTGAAATATCGGAAACCAGTTCTAGGCCGGTATGGCTCGATCCATACTCTGACCCAAGCACATCTCATAGTACACTTTTCTCTTCGCGAGCAACTCTTGGTGCGTCCCACTCTCCACAACTTTTCCCTTGGCAAAAACAAAGATTGCATCTGCATCCTTGATCGTACTGAGGCGGTGCGCCACTGCAATGGTTGTACGTCCGCTCTGTGCCTCCTCTAGGGCCGATTGAACCATCCGCTCAGACTCGGTATCGAGTGCGGATGTGGCTTCATCCAGCAGAAGAAGACGTGGTTCGCGTATCAAGGCCCGGGCTATTGCAATTCGTTGACGTTGTCCTCCAGACAACTGTGTGCCCCTATTGCCACACATGGTTGCGAAGCCGTCCGGCAGGGATGCGACGAAATCATAAATGTTCGATTGTTTGGCTGTTTTCTCAATTTGTGCATCCGTAACATCAGTTTCGACGCCCATGGCGATGTTGTCGCGGATCGAGCCTTGGTATAACACGGGTTCTTGTTGAACCAGCGAAACGTCACGGCGGTATTTGCGGGGACAGAGTTCCGTCAAGGCCTGATTGTCGCAGGTTATCTGCCCGGCGATAGGGTCATAGAACCTTTCAAGAAGAGATATCATGGTCGACTTTCCACAACCGGATGCGCCCACAAATGCGATGAACTGGCCGGGCCGTACGTCGACATTGATGCCTTCGAGAACTTTCGCATGTGGTCGAGACACGTATGCGAACGCAATATCATCCACTTCGATATGGGCCGGACCCTTGCCCTTTTCGTTGTCAAAAGGGGGCTTAGATGGATCTTCTTCCACGGCTGGTGTTAGTCTTCGTAGCCAAAACACGTAGTTCGCCGCGGTCGTCGCCTTGGTCAGACTGGTTGTGTAGGAAAAGAATCCTGCAGCTGCCTCTCCGGAAAAGATTACACCAATAAAGACTGTGAAGAATTGAGTGGTTGTGTACTCGCCAGTACTGATCAGGCGACCACCGTACCAAAAACCCTAATGTGTCAATTTCTTTTTGCTTTCAAAGGTAACGGACAAGGTACATACCAAAGCCATTGCAAGAAATGAGATGGATTGCGACAAAGCATACCAGAACATGGTCCATACCAGAGCCTTGATGCTATGCTTTTCAACATGACGCAAACAATCTTCGTATCGCGTGAGAATATGTCGCTCAAGTGCGAGACTGGAAACTGTGCGAATAGCGGAGACGGCTTCAGCAGCGAGCGCAGCACTGCCAGCAAAACGCTTTCCAGTAAGCTCCTCTAATTTAAACTCAAGTCGAATCCTAAGGTAGCCAGAAAATACAATTGCTGGTAGAGCTGAGTGCATGCAAAGTCAGTACAGTCTGTTGATTGGGTTCAATGTACTCACCTCCAAAGACCACAACAAGGCCCAGCTTCCACCCGACAGCAATTGCAAGAATGGAGCTGGAAATAACATTAACGATGTTGATACATATCAGCATCAGGTTAAAGCCCATGAGGTCGCGCAAGTGGTCGGGATATCCTGAGAGCTTTGAAACGAGCGCGCCGCTAGCGTTGTTCTGGTCGTCAAAAAAGGCCATGTCTTGCTTGAGGACCAGATCGAATATCTCGCATCGGAACTTCCTTCCCACCACTTGAGCTACAATATTGCTCGTCCACCCGATAATGCAATACACGGCCAGATTACCAAGGGCAACGACAAAAAACATGAGAGAATAGAAGTCGCCCTCGTCTACAGCTTCTTCGGGGGGCAACTGAAACGCTCCGACGACACGTGAGAATAGTATGGCTTGAGCAGGGAACGTCGCTCCTCCACATACACCAGCTATCGTCAATAGCACGAAGCATTTCCAGACATCGCCCACTTCTTTGAGAACCAGCCATATACACGTGACAAGGTTGTAGTTGATGCCATCTTTGGTCGGTTGCTCGACATCATCATGGTTCATGGCGGAGACCTGTGTCTGAGTCCGTTCGAGATCAACCTTCTCTACAGCAAAGTCTTGATCCACGTGTTCTTCGCTGTCGGTCTGGCCAAGGTCCTGGGCTTGGACAAGACGTGCGTATGCTCCATCTTGCGCGAGGAGCTCTTCATGTGAGCCTTGCTCCACGACAGCGCCGCTAGACATGACGATAATGTTGTCTGCATTGCGGATTGTAGAGAGCTTGTGCGCTATGACGATGGTGGTGCGACCTTGAGAGACACGTTCTAGGGCCTGCTGCACAATCTTTTCAGCCTTCGGGTCTAAGGCGCTGGTTGCCTCATCTAGCAGTAGGACGGTTGGCTCTGAAACGATGCTGCGTGCGATCGCTATACGTTGCTTCTGACCGCCCGAAAGATTCGCAGCACGCTCGCCAAGCTGCGTATCGTAGCCCTACATGTTGTCAGCACTGCTAGTCCATGGATGGTACGCAAATCTGGGGAACCTACCTTTGGCAGTCTCTTGATAAACTCCTCGGCATAAGTATCTTTACAGGCCTTTTCAACCAGCTTTCGTTGCTCGTCCTGAGGTAGATTGGCCTTTTCGGTACCAACAAGGCCGAATGCGACGTTCTCATATATGGTCCCAGAGAAAAGAACCGGCTCTTGCTGAACGAGACGAATGTTTGTCCGTAACCACCTGAGATTCAACTCTCTGATATCCGTATCATCGAGGTAGATCATACCGCTAGCTTGGTCGTACCAACGTTCAATCAAGCCGACAATGGTGGATTTGCCGCTGCCTGAAGCTCCAACCAGTGCTGTCGTTTTACCCGCAGGTGCCGATACAGTCAATTTCTTCAGTACCGTGATTTCGGGCCTTGCTGGGTACGCAAAGCTGACGTCCTTGATCTCAATGACGCCATTGCATACATCGGGTATTTTGCCCTCTCCACTCAGAGGATCTATCGGAGACTTTCGATCAATGGTCTTGAATAGCTCATCCGCAGAAGACGATGCCTTTGCCAAAGCCATAATTTGAGGAGCAATTGTTGTCATTGCAGTCGCTGCAACTATCACGGCTAAGATGACGGTAAATACGTCACCTATGTGCAAGTAAGCAAGTGTTGTTATTTGACGGAAGAAAACAAGTGTGAGAAACCAACTTACCGCTTTCTGTGATCTCTCCTCGAGCAAACATTCGGATACCTTGCCAGAAAGCCAATCCATAGCCACAGTAGATACAGAAGAACTCAGTGGAAAACATGACCGCATAAACGGGAGATTTCTTCATCCCAAGATTCATTGCGTCGCCAAGCATGCTGTCGTATTTGCGCGACAACAACGGGTGGAGCCAAAAAGCATGGACAGTGCGTATCGTTGAGAACACTTCTTCTGCCAATTGCCCAGCTTTTGATTGTATTGATAGCAACTGGTTCTCATTCTTGGTGTCAATACCCACGCAGGCACTAATGACGACTATAATCGTTGGAACGATACTGATTGTGATCAGGGTGAGCTTCCACTGTACGACAAAGGCGACAATGAAAGCTGTCACAAAGGTCGATACGCCCTGGATTGTGAGCGAAAGTTTCTCGGAAATACCGTTGTTGACATTGTTTCCATTGCTGGTGGCTTGCGTTGTGACCGAGGCGGCCTCATCTGAATCAAAGTAGGCGATATTTTGGCGAATGACGTGTTTGAGGAAGTCTATGCGCACAGCCTTTGTGGTACGTATTGCGGCTATTGATATAAAAGTCTGGCAAGATTAGCATCAAGATATTGAATCGCTGGTGGACTCTGCATACCGAGTGGATATAGACGAGACTGAATTTTGCAATGAAGAGATATACAAAGTACAGCGTGAACTTGTTCACTTCAGAACGATATTGAGCTGGTGTGATAGTGCCAGTGGCAAACCCAGTGAACGTGGACACGAATCTGGAATGTCAGTGAAGTCCTCGGCGTTGTTTTTGTATACAAAGACTCACTTTCCGAAGACTAGGTCCCTGAAGAGAAAATTAGTGTTTATGTGAACCAAGCAGTACGGACTCGCCTACATGAGTGGTAGTAGTGTTCCAGCGGCAATGGCAGCGACGGCCGCAATGACGTTCAGAATCCAACTGGTGCGATCCGCATACCGGAAGATGCGCTGCAACAAGGTCAATCCTAGATGCAATTCAGGTGTCGCCCGTGTTTGGACTTACGACATAGCCACCCATACCGCCATCGGCCTTCTTCGGCGCAACATCGCTTTTGCCGTCAGAAGCTGCGTCTCTTTTGGCATCATCAGTTGTTTGCGCGTCAGATTTGAGTGGCGGGGCTTGATGCCCCTCTGGCGACATATTTGAAATAAGAGTTGATGTAGTTCATCGTGAGCAGGCAGCAGCGGAAATCTAACGCCTTTTTATCGCGATCGGCCAAGACTACTCCTATAATTTTTACGTTACGTAGGGCTGTTCTAAGTGGCTAGGTAGTCCCCAAGATGAGCTGAATCGCGCTAGGGGTTGACTGCGCTCTTTGCGAACAAGGATACTCGGATGCAAACTGCCCGTAATACTAAAACAGGGTAACTAACATTAATGATATAAAAGTGTTCGCTGGCATTGTAAGATAACACGATCTAGTACTATATCAAGCAAATGGGAATCTACATATGAAATGTAGTACTCTTGTATGCATGGACAACTCGTACGTGGTGGTATAGGCGGCTTATGTGAGCAATGGTATTGTCTTGACAGGGTTAGTTTTTATTCCAGTATTGTTGATTACTTACGGGCATGCACGCCAATAACAGGCGGAGTCTTGGCATAGTCACGTGGCATCCACACTTTCCTTCGTTATTCATCTGATGTATTTAGGAACGCAACACAAATATATGGGGCTGCATTGAAAGGAGAAACTTGATTGTTAAAGAAAACTCGATTGATGTCTTGAGAATATGTGATTTCCGCCGATAGTAATGACATCGTTGATGATTACCCCCCGTTGTCGGCGCCCGAGGACTCCGTTGCCCGAACTCTCGACATTACTACACCCACTCTCGCACTCCACGCGTTGCCACACTGCGGCCTAAACCGACCCGTAACCGACGCTATGGAAGACGACGACATGGATGAGTCGCCCGATCGGGGCATGTCTAAGCGCGCAGTAAGTCGAGACAGCCCCAGTGCTTGGCCTGTGGCTGCATAGAGTGATCCAGCCACTAACAATTCCTAAACAGTGCGATAGCTGTCGCACGCGTAAGATACGCTGTGACCGTGCCGTACCTTGCTCTAACTGCAAGGCAAGCAAACTAGGTAAGAGATCTTGCGTCTATGACATACATAATGGGCTATTGCTTATTGGAAGCAGCTTGCAAAACGACTGCTCCCCAACAGAAAGCTCAACGCCAAAGAGTCCACATTTCTGAGCAATAGTACGTATTTCAGATGTTAAATTGTTACCACCACTGGCATATGCACACCTTGAAATACGTTTCTATCATGCCGAGACACGCCTAGCTATACGCCGTTTCGGGGCATATCGATAGCAGGCAAATACCCCGAGCATAATTCACACATTGGTGCCGAGATTTGGATGATGACAAGAGCCCTTAATGCTGACATCTCCTAGTGAAAGGAAGATTGACCGAATAGAAGATCGATTAGCAGGAATCGAGAATGTTCTTGCTAACCTTTCGTCAAAACTCGGCAATATGGATCTTGCCAAAGACAGCCCCGAAACAGGCAGTCAGTCACGTTCGAGTCGAGTAGGAAGAAGTCCAGGTAGTGGCTTACAGGAAGCCCCTACACCGGCGCCATTCGAGGGCGAAAGCTCAATCAGCATTCAATCCGTCTATGCTCGTGAGATGCTAGCTCAGGTAATTGACAGCACACCGTCAATTGGCCAGAATGAAGAAGTCAAGATGGCACTTACTGCTCTTTCCGAGATGGTATCGCAACCAAGCCAGACTATGGCTCCAAGCAACCGATTGATCAATCGCTCCCTTGCCGAAGTGGATCCCACTAGACTTGAGCAGCCTCCATGGGTGGAGGTCTGCAATGCGTTGGACACAGCTATGAGTTGAGTTTAAGCCTACCTTGAATTTTGAATGTTACTGATTCTACTAGAGTATTCAACAATGACATTTGCCGTGATCTTTCCGTTCCTCAAGATGCCAAACCTGAGGGAAATTTTCGATGACGCGTACCACAACCCTGGCACCTGTAGCGCTGCTCGACGCGTGCTTACCTATGGCATTTTGGAGAACATATTTTACGAATTCCAGGCATTTCCTCTAGCAGGCATGGACATCAGCCAGTACGCAACATATGCGGCCATATGTAAGCGACAAACAGAGGTGGCCCTAAGCCAGCTCGACCTATTCATACCGGCAAGTTATGAAAATATTATGGCCTTGGTCCTTGGAGCAGCGCAAGCAATCGAAATGTGTAAGCCTTCTCTCTGCTGGATCCTGATATCTTGTGCAGCAGGCTTGTGCACAAGTTTGGGATATCACCGTATCAATACCATGGCTCACGACACACTTGAAGAAAAAGAGTCGAAGATCTACATTTTCTGGATGATATACATGTTTGACAAGACACTCTCGCTACGGTTGGGCAAGTCAAGTGTCCTTCAGGATTGGGATATCGCTTTGCCTTTCGTCCATGAGAGTGATCCTAATGATCCACCTGCCCAACGGACTCGTATGCTATCCTACTGGGTCAAGGTCGCTAGGGTACAGGGCTTGACATATGAAAAGCTATTCTGCCCAGCCTCCTTCCTGCAGTCCACAGAGGAGCGAACGGCAGTCGCAACGGACCTGATCAATGCCATGAACCAAGCGTGGGTCGAGCGTGACGACGTCAAAGCCGTTAATCGAGCAAACTTTGGAAAAAATATGAACAATGTTGCGCAACGACCGACCGGAGTGGGTCACAGCCCAAACAAGACTCCACTCCCATCCCAGTTGAAGCGGTACATATCTCAACCGCTCAATAAGGAGTCTGATGTCAACGAGTACATCCAAGGTATGTGACGAGGAATATTCAGGTACAGTTAGTTAGACTAACCATGGAAGGTGCACTTGATCGTGTTGAGGACATTTTGTTCTACTCTGACGTAGTTTCACATTACTCGACGTGTGCGCTCATACAGCGCTCAGTCAGTCCGGGAAACATGACCTTCAATCAAGATTGCTTGCAGTCATCCCGATCAGCTCTCGACGCTCACAAAAGGGCCTCCAAACAATTCAACAAGAAGGGCCAGGAGGAACTGTGGTCGGGATACGTGCACTGGTCCATCCTCCAGGCGCCGTTTACACCGTATGCTGCTTTTATGACCGCTTTATTGTCTCAGCTAATCAGTATAGGTTCATTGTCATTTTCTGTAACGCCATTCAAAAGGCGGATACATCCGATGTTAGCGCCGACCTACAATCTCTCTCAGAGTTTGTCACGAGCCTCGAATCTTGTCGTACAATCTCTGAAGGCGCAGACAAGCTCTATAGAATGTGTCATCTCTTCTTGCGAGTGGCAAGACTCTACGTAACGGCCAAGACCCAGGACGCTGCTTTGAGATCGCGCACCGCCGCGCAAAACCATCAGAATTACTACACAGCAAACGGCGCACAACTTGACCTCAATGCCATGTCGCAGTTTGATCCATATCTAAATGCACTTGGTCTACTTCCTGACACAGCATGGTCGGCAGATCAATACAACATGAATCCTGCTGGTCCCGGTGGCATGCAAACTTTCCCGCCGGATCAGCAAATGGGAAATAACTTCAATCCAGGACAAATGAGTCTAGGGTTTGGGCCATCGGGTGGGACTCACAACTCGATGCAGGATTGGTTTTCTGGGTCTATCTATCTTATGAACCTGATGGAGCCGGGTGATGATATGCAGATGCCAGATATGGATTTATGAAAAGTTGATTTAGCGATTAATGAAGGTTATTTTAGAGAAGCTTGAAGTATTTGTGAATGAGGAGGTGATTGCAGGAGGTGTCTTTGGAGTAATACAGCTAACTAATGACCACTATAGCAAACACCCGTTGTCTGACTCTTTCGCAAAAACAAAACCCCCCAATCCATGTATCTTCTCCTTTAACCTCTTACAATTTTTCTTTCAAAGCCACTCCGATCACTAAAAGCAAGCATTCACACAATCACGGACGTCACCAAATTCCAAGGCAAAGTAAAAGTTATCGATCAACAGCTCGATTTCTCTTCTATAAAATATTAAACTCGCTCCATCCGCATTCCAAACTTCGCAAAAAAAAGGATAAAACTATCCCGTAAAAAAAACTTCCAAAAGATAAAACCCACAAGTCAAAAACACACTGTCCAATCAATGGAACTGAGATCTATCGACCTCGATTGGAGTTTAAAAAAAAAGGAAGCCCCAGGCTTGAGTCAAGTCCGCAAGTAATATGTGCCCGCTGATTTTTTGTATACACAAAAAAAGGGAGGTGAACAGGGGAAATCCGGTCTCCAAGGGGTGGAAGTTGTCCAGGATTGAGGAAAAAAAGGGGAACTCTAAGCGGCGGCGGCGGCGGCAGCAGCAGCAGGAGCAGCAGCGGCAGGAGCAGCAGCCCCGGCGGCGGCTTTACCCTTACCCTTGCCCTTTCCCTTGCCCTTTCCCTTGCCCTTTCCCTTTCCCTTCTTGGGTTCAGGGGCGCGAGCTACAATGTCCTCGAGCTCAGACTCGACATCGCGGGCCTCAAGGTCTTCATC
>NW_006912257.1:0-27988 GCF_000523435.1 Bipolaris zeicola 26-R-13 | reverse complement strand
ACAATGTCCTCGAGCTCAGACTCGACATCGCGGGCCTCAAGGTCTTCATCGGACTCGGATTCGACGTCGCGGGCGTTCTTCTTTCCCTTGCCCTTGGCTTTGCCCTTGCCGCCTTGGTGGTGGGGTTCAGGAGAGGCGTCACGGGCTTCGAGATCTTCGTCCTCAGACTCAACATCGCGGGCGTTCTTCTTGCCCTTTCCCTTAGCCTTTCCCTTGCCACCCTGGTGGTGGGGGTCGCGGGCTTCGAGGTCTTCATGGTCGTGGTCCTCGGAGTCGACGTCGCGAGCGTTCTTCTTGCCCTTGCCCTTGGCTTTGCCCTTACCGCCCTGGTGGTGAGGGTCGCGGGCTACAATGTCATCGAGCTCGGAGTCGACATCACGGGCGTTCTTCTTTCCCTTGCCCTTAGCTTTGCCCTTGCCACCCTGGTGGTGGGGCTCAGGGTCGCGGGTCTCGACCTGAGCGTATTCTTGACGGGCGTTCTTCTTGCCCTTACCCTTACCCTTGCCACCCTGGTGGTGGGGGTCGCGGGCTACGATGTCTTCGAGCTCAGACTCGACATCACGGGCGTTCTTCTTTCCCTTGCCCTTGGCTTTGCCCTTGCCACCCTGGTGATGGCGGGCTTCAAGGTCACGAGCTGAGAGAGCAGCTACAAGGTTGGATGCTTGAACGGCTTCATTTTCCTGTGGAATTGTTAGTCAGTGTTGCAGTGCACAAAGGATCACTACCACATACTGGCATGCGTGCCTTGACGGCATTGTCAACGGCTTGTCGGTTTGGTACAACGTAAGCTGAGGCAGTGGCACCGAGGGCCAAAAGAGTGATAGTAGAAAATCTCATATTGAAAAGGATAGAAAGTTGTCTGTGTCTGACTGTGTTTGGAAGAGAAATTGAATGAAAGGATCTGCCTGCAGAGACGAAGAGAATGTGTCGAAATGGAGCAAGTGATGAGAAGGAATGAGCACGTTCAACGTTGATGCTCTTTTTTCTCCGCAAGGTGGGGATGGTTTTATACAAGAAAGCCCACGATGGATTTGCTGGATAGACAAGCTTTGACAGACGTACATATGCGGGTCCGGGCCATGAGACAGCCCTGCATTGCTTGACGGACAGAAGCGGACAGGCTGGTGGTGGCTCCGCCAATCTACAGTTCATCAAGACGACATGGTAGTGTGCAGGCCAGGTAGCGGGTAGTCAAACATGACGACTCGTGACAGGTTGTCCTGTCCACCACTCACGCCATTGACAAGTGAATCAAGCATTGCCAAAGCTTAGCTGGCATACCAAGGACACCAGACGATTGGAACCGAATTCATGCTAGATTGATAGTACGATCTAGCCTATTTCCAACCTTTCAAGGTTGAGAGCCAATCACGGCCGTTTCGATACTTCGGCGTGACAGGTTCTAGGGCCAACGGGGGTGGAGGCCAGACTCATGCCATGTCGCTTCTGTCAATCTAACAGCGGCAGCGCGTGCGACGCTCTGCGGCATTTTGCCCCCAACCGGATTATTCGGCGAGGCTGTGTAGTGGTGAGGGTGGGAGGAAGGTGGTAGGCCACGCGAGAATACCAGCACTGCGGTTGTTCCAAGTGCGTGTCAAAGTCGAACGGGCAAGCACATGTTTTGCCTAGCGGCGCCAAGTCTGAAACGCTGGTGTGGTTATGAACATTCACTCTTGGCTAAGCGACTGTATGGAACACCGAGACACGGCTTAGCCAACCAAGAGGCTGAGACGCCTCCGCTTTGCTTGTCTCACAATGCTTGGAAAAAGCTTGATTGCCGTTTTACCATGCGCCTAAAAGCTTAGCATACGGTTTGACAATGCGCTCGACGCGGCGTGCAAGGCTATTGTTGCCTGCTCCAGAAGACGGCGTCTGGTAGGCTATCTTGCACCAACAGACGGAACAAGACGGCGGAGTTGTTCCATGTCCTCCGCGTTTTACAGATCTAACTAGTGATACATTGAGCATTAGGAGGATTCGTGGCTGAGAATGGCTGTGTAAAGTAGAGTCCCGCCTACTCCCTTTCTTTTCGCCAACACACGTCACACTTGATTTTGTCCTTTGTCACACTGCTGAGCAGGTACTTTCCTTCTATCGCAGGTCGACTAATTTTATTTGTGGCATTTTTTGTTATTTCTGTCTGATTCGTTACTTTCACTATCTACTCCAAACTCTATTCACCATGGAAAAATACACAGACAACCACTCGCAAGATGCTGACTCTGAAAGCGCAACTCTCATAGCCTCGGAGTCTCTCCGTGACGAGACATCACAACGGCGCCAAAACTTTGTGTGGCTCACACTTCTCAACCTCTTCATCTTTGTCATATCCATGCTCTCCATGGTATGCACTGTGATGACGCAACGGGATCCCTCCGGCAATACAGCCGCCCAACTCATGGACCAATTCGGTATTTTCTGTATGACAACACCCGAATTTCCGAACTACTCAGCCTAGTATCAAAGTAACTAACATGCCTCCCAAGCACCGTTAATGCACCAAGTCGAATACACCCACACTCAATTCTCCTTTGCCTCCCCCCTGAACTCCTCAAAATACGTCGGCACAACCGACGAAGTCGACGACGCATGGATGGACATTGCATTCCGTAAGTCCCCATCCCCCCTGCAACCAAAACCCCCCAATCCAATCTAACATCGCAACCAGTCCCCGACCAAATGGTCTCCAAATCCGACTTCCCCAGACTAAACAAGCCCACCGACGCCGCCCAAGTCACCGATTCCAAAACCGGCGAAACAGGATACCGCGTCGGCCTAGAAGTCTTCCACCAACTCCACTGCCTAAATCTACTCCGCATGGCCACCTACCCCGAGCACTACACCAAAGTCTCCTGGAGCGACACCAACGACGACGCCGCCAAGGTCCGTGGACATCTAGGTACGTAAATCCCTCCTCCCCCCCTTGCCGAACTTACCCCGTATGCGACAAAAGCGTTGCTAATACAAAAACAAATATAGATCACTGCATAGAAATCCTCCGTGTAAACCTCATGTGTCTCTCCGACGTCAACGTCTTCACATTCCATCCCAAAGAAGGCCTCGAGGGACACTGGCCTGACTACAATACTAACCATGTGTGTCGGAATTTCGACGCGATTAAGGAGTATGCGCGTGAGCATGGGATGCCGCAGGCGGATGTTTGAGATGAGCATGTGTACGAGTTTTTTGAGGAAAGAAAGGGAAGGGGGGTTTGAGCGTTATTGGTGAAATATGTAGATTGGGTTAAGGAATAATGTAGATATAATATGTATAATATCTTTTCTGAATGTTGGATGAGCATGGTGTTATGTGGATGTGACTGCGTCGATGGGGGGGCGGGAACTTAATCTGTGATCTGAAACGGTCAACATAAAGTTTCGATGCATGCAATTCAGACGGATGATCGATACACACAGACAACCATGCAGCATTCATCTTTTTATATTGTTACACATTGCGGCTCATCGTATTGAATCCTCATGATGTCACATATGATACATGGGCGCTGCTATTGAGCGCAAACATCTGTCCCCGTAGCGACATATCGTGGGCCAGGTCATCCTCAAACTTGTTACAGCAGAGTTATCTCTGGATAATTTTCCTCCGCAACCCTCCTACTCCACCCCCCCAATTGACCAAAGTTCGTGAAAAGCGAGGAGTATACCTGTCCAGCGATGCAATGCATGTCCAAAGAAAAAAAATATTTCCCTTCAACTCCCAGGAGCGTAGACCGTGGCCTGAAATCTTACACAATAACCTCACCGCAATCGACGTAGTTTGGTCGCCATTTGCTGGTGTCGAGTTCGCCCTCTGTGCTGCTAGGTACTGTCACCTCGACGGGCTTGTACAGATACCACGCCTTCAATGCTGCTGCCGCTGCTCTTGTCCTTGCCTCGTTCAATGAGCTGCCTGCTCCCTCACCTAGCTTGTCCTTGCCACTGTATACACCTACAACAAACACCGGGTGCCTACTTAGACGACCAGTCTCAGAAACGAGTCGGGCAATTGGCGGCTCAAAGCCCTCTCGTGCGCACAGTGTTGAGAGATCCCGGGTGGGTGTGCGGAAATCGAATAGCGTGCTAATGTCAAGATGCCTGCTAAGGAAATGGTCGCGGAAAAAGCGCTTAACAAGAGGCGTGCCGAGGTGTTGGTGTAGTGCGCCAAAGAGGGCTCGGACAAATGACTGTGCTGCATCTTCCATGGGCACTCCTGTGTTTTGCAGGGAATGTGGGCTTGGTGCAGCACTATCCGAGCCAAATTCATCCGTCTTCATAATTTTGTGTGTTGTCGTGACGTTCCAGCTCCAGGGTGCTTGCCGCCTCAGGGCAGCTGGAATATCGTCGCCCGATCGTATCCGCTTGAATTGTAGCAAACCAGGGTCCACCTCACCACCGGGCTCGGCTGCGGCTTCAATACCCCATTCACGTGCAACGGTGGCTAGTGCTTTGGGACCAATGTATGCTTCTACTGCAGCAAAAACAACAGCCATTGGAAGCCGTGGGTAGTTGCATAGAATCCACTCGGAAGTGTAGTAACCAAGCAAGTGGCGTCCGAGTATCGACAGTGAGGCATTGTTGAAGGCAGGATTAGGATCTGCCGAAGGATGTACAAGGGTTCGTGCGAGAGCCTGGAGGGGAAAGCGGGGAGGTAGTGATAGTCGACTTCGGAGGGCGTGGAGTTTTATTGAGTGCTCGGCGGCATGTGGGTGTGGGGAGGGAAGGCTCTCAAGTGGGAGAGGCTGCGAGCCTGCGGGCCGCGACTTTGATGCTGAAGAAGCAGGGGAATTCGCTGCTATTTCGATTTCCAGGTCGCCATCGTGTGGTATGGCAACGGTAGTTTGGAAGCGGGCGTGTGTGCGGTTGCTATGTGGTGCAATGCCTCTTTGAGCATTCTTCGCCGCGGCATATGGGCACGAGGGTCGGCGGGGGATTGGTTGGGCCAGCAATTGCGAGGCACATCTTGATATGGGTATGCGCTTCATGGGGAAACGGCGCAGAATCAGCGGACAGAGGGTGGGAGCAAGGCGGAGTCGGCGGCAGCAGCAATTGGTCGCTCGTGTCGTCTTCTTGTCGGACGATGATGGCGATGCCAAAGAATTTCCGCCAAGCCCGCGTACACGAGGCCCGTGCTAGCCCTATGCATGCGACAGCGACCTCATACCAGCTCCGACTCCAGCAACCCCACGAAGTCCCGCACATTCACAACCACAATGGGCGGCGGAGGAAAGATCCCGTACGATATTAGACGACCTCATTGATTGCTGCTCCGACGCTAAGCATTGAGCAGATACCCCAAGCACGTCTGGTCGCCGGCCGGTGGCTGGTACGCCCAACCCGCAAACTGGAAAGCCAACACGGCTGTTGTAGGCCTCGCCCTCGGCAGCATCGTCGGCATGGCCTGGATGCTCAGCGCGAACCGTGAATACCGCGACAAGATGCCCGAACGCCACAGGTTCTTCCCCAGCCGATAGTACGCCTCGCGTCCTCCACCCCGCGCGACACGCCCACCGCTAACCATTGCACAGCTGGAGCAAGCAGATCAGAGAGCACGAGCGGAAACAGGACCAAAGCTTGATTGAGAAGACTTTTGGAAATTAGCGGATGTATCAGGGACTGGGAGAACTGAGGGTGTTGCAGCAACAAAGGCTATGGCTGTATATAACTAGCCAACCGCTGCTTGAAATCTGAAAGCCTATCTTCGACACAAACACCGTTCCATGTCTCTCCCTGGGCCGAGTGAGAGAGCACAGGCATGCCGACTTGTTCAATGGCAAAGCTGGCTGATATTGACCCCCACATTGCACCATTCTCCACATTCTCCATGACTGAGCTAGACTTGCCGCGCAGCACGCCAACCGCAAGGCCACCTAGGAAGCTGTTGCCTCCGCCCGTAGGGTCAGCGACCTTCTCTGCCGACTGGTGGTATGCAGGCATCCATTTGCGCTGCCCTTTGCGTGCTATCAAGCAGCCGTCTTTTCCGCACCGCACCACAACTGCTCCCTTCCCGTCTGGCCCGATGCCACTATCCAACCACTGACTGGTCAAGTCTTCAATTGTTCGGTAGTCGACTTGATCTAGGCCATCTGTGTTTTTGCCAAAGAAGCCGCCAAGCTCACCATGATTAGGGCTAATGATGTCAATGTACTTGAGTGCTTTTAGACAGTTGTCGAACTCATCGGTTGTACACAGATCAGGCACAGGCTCCCAAATGAAGATTGGACGACGCGCCTCAGCCGACTTGTCTTGTTGCTTGCGTAGTGCGAGGATGTTTTCCACCAGGTCAATGCAGCGTAAGGGTGAACAGATCAAGTGGAAGGACTTGGACCAAAGCAATGGCGTGCCTTGAAGCGCCTGATGGTCTAGACGCAGCTTGGGCGTCAGGTATCGGAAAGCTGCACATGTTGGTCAAGATTGCAAATACACTAACGTGGGTTGCACGCACCTCGGTGCTCGTTGCCACCCACATAGCCATTCCATCCACGCGTAGTCAGCCGGTCAGGCGTTTCTCGCATTAGCACCCCAGTGTCCCACTGCGCAATATAGTCGCGTAGTTGGTGAGGAAAGTCTGATCCGCAATCTACAATCCAGCCCACGCTTCGTGACTGGGGCGGGGGAGAGAAGATGCGTGCGCCTAGTGCGGAGTATGTTCCTGCTCCTCCGACAATGTCCTTGACCGGGGGTTTTGGTGGGGGGAATTCAATCTCATCTTGGACCATTTAGTGTACTGCCGCGTCCGCATCGAGTATCCAGAGCATACCGATGATGAACATGCCTAGGGTGCAAAAGTCTATATTGCTGCCATGGTCGGCCATTTTGGAGGCTACGAAGTCGGCTAAGGTGATGTGTAAGTAATAAGTATGTCAGTAGTCAGTAGTCAGTAGACCACCGACCACTGACGTGCAGTCGGCCGCCCGACTACGCTTGGCTGCAGACGGCTAGCGCAACGTGGGCAGCCGTGGCCATGCGCCCATGCGCCCTGGACAGGTCGACCTTGGATCTTCAATTGCGCCGTCTTGTAATCTTTTGCTCAATAGCTCTGCTCACCAGGATCCAGGCTCGACTGCCATCTCCCCATAGCCAATCGTCGTCTTCCACACGCTCGAAGCGTTCCCCGAGCTGCAGGGCGCCGTGACCTGCCCTCCTTCCCCGAGCCTGAAGCTAGCCCAAGCAAACGCTCCTGCCTGCCATACAAACGCTCCACCGCGCCTTCCCCGCATGGCCAACAACATGAATAATCTGACGACGCTGATCAAGCGGTGAGTTGCTGCCAAACTTTTTTCCCTCAGGCCCCACAGCTCTGTGTCTACACAGCGCTGCCCCTCCCATCATACCATACCACCAGCCAGGTCCTCCCCGCCCTGCCCTGCCCTACAACTACTTCAGAAAATGGCCGATGGCCCTAATCAGTCACACGTCCTGGGCCGTCCTGGGCAGATTCGTATCGAAGCAGACAATGTGCTGACTTCCATGATCCTCAGGCTTGAAGCCGCTACCTCACGTCTCGAAGACATTGCCAGTTCAGCCCTCCCAGCCGGCAGCGATGGACTTGGCAGCTTCAATGGAGCCTCGACAAGTGCCACTCCTGGCGCCACACAATCAAATACCAATGCAAGCACCCCCAAGCTAGTGGCCGAGGCGGCGTTGCCCCCAGCAATTGAGGCCTTCGATGAGCTGGTCAACTCGGAGCTCAAGAACTGGCTGGAGTTGAGTGGAAAGTTGGGTTCCGTCATCGAGGGCCAGTCCAAGGCAGTCGAAGGTGCTTTCGCTGCCGAGCGTCAGTTCCTCTTCATCGCCAACAAGGCCAAGAAGCCCGACGACCGCACCCTGATGGAGCTTCTGAAGGACCTCCAGGCAAACATGGAGAAGACGGATGAGTTCAGACAGAGCAACCGAGAACCCTCTCTCAAGGACCCGCTCTCTATGGTTGCCGACGGTGTGGGATCTCTTGGTTGGGTTACCATTGGCCAGGGCGGAGGCATGAAGCCCCATGAGCACATCAACGAGCTGGTTGGCGGAGCTCAGATGTACGGCAATAAGGTGCTTAAGGAGTATCGCGACAAGTACGGATTTCCCCTCAATCTTGGTTTGGCACGTAGCTGACATATGCAGACCCGAGGGTGAAGTCCATGTCAAGTGGGTTCAAGCTTACTACAAGCTGTTTAAAGCCCTCGCCGAATACGCAAAGAAGCACCACACCACCGGTGTAGCCTGGAACAGCAATGGCATCGACGCCAAGGAAGCTGCAAAGCAAATCTCTGGTGGATCCAGCATACCCGCTCCTCCAGCAGGAGGCGTCCCACCACCTCCCCCACCACCAGGCCCACCACCACCACCTGGTGCCGCGCCCCCAGCTAAGAAGGCTGCACCTGATATGAATGCTGTTTTTGGTGAGCTCAACAAGGGCTCAGACGTAACAAAGGGACTTCGCAAGGTTGACCAGAGCCAAATGACACATAAGAACCCGTCATTGCGAGCAAGCGCGCCAGTCCCTTCACGTAGCGATAGTACCGGCAGTCTGAGGAGTAAGAGCCCTGCACCACCCAAGGCAAAGAAACCGGAAAGCATGCGGACGAAGAAGCCCCCAAAGAAGGAGCTGGACGGAAACAAGTGGATAATAGTATGTTTTGCCCAAGTGACGCATCGTCTGGATGCTAACATTTTGCCAGGACAATTTTGACTCGCCGAGCGAAATGATTGAAATTGATGCCGAGATCAACCACTCCATCCTCATTTCCCGTTGCAAGAACACGACTATCCGCATCAACGGCAAGGCCAATGCCCTCTCCCTCGACAACTCGTCACGCACATCTCTCATCATCGACTCCATGGTCAGCTCAGTCGATGTGATCAAGTGCCCCAACTTTGCCCTCCAAGTCATTGGAACCCTGCCTACTATTCTGCTCGACCAGGTCGACGGCGCCACCATATACCTCTCCAAGGACTCATTAGCAACTGAGGTTTTTACCAGCAAGTGCAGCAGCGTCAACATCAACCTGCCAACCGAAGATGACTATGTAGAAAACCCGCTACCAGAACAGATCCGGAGCTATGTTCAGGATGGCAAGCTTGTCAGTGAGATTGTCGAGCATGCGGGTTAGGGAGCCGGCTAGACATTGAGCTGTATTGGACAAGATTTGGATATAGGTCTTGGTGATTTAGTGTGAACTGGACACGTTGGGTGGTGGAGGTTTTCTCTTTGGGGGAAAATTATGCCCTCGTGTTGCTGTAGCATACAAAACTCATTCATAGAACCTATCCTCATGCTGCCATGATGTGTGTGTATGATCTGTTCCGGGTCTAGTGTCTTGCCTGTGATACCAATTTGATTGCTTTGTCCTCGACACATAATAGAGTAAAAAGGGCTTCATTCATTGCTGTCTATAACGGAAAAGAATTGCTGCAACTATTCTCAATCTACGGACTAAGCTCAAAAGAAGAACTATGATAAAAGAGTCGTAAGAAAGTAAAGATAAAAAAAACAGCCGAAATGACAAAGGAAGCAAGGTGGGTATCAATGTCCGACTGATATATTGACCATGTAATCGTGAAAGAGAAATGAAAAAAGGTGGTGAAGAAGAAGAAGAAGAAGAAGAAGAAGAAGAAGAAGAAGAAGAAAAAAGATATATACGCGTGGTAAGTCGCAAGAAAGCTCAAAAGAAGACGCTTGATACTTTGAAGCCAAAAAAAAAAGAATCCCGTGCGTGCCCGAGAAGGAAAAAAACAAAGGTCGTCGCAAAAGATTCATTTCCAAGTGCTCAAGTTTATTCGCCGTTGGCACATAAAAGACACTTCCATTCCATTCCTCTTCCTCGTTCCCTCGTCACGCCAACGTCGACAGTTTTTGGCTGCCCCCCCCCCCCAAAAAAAGGGAAGAAGGAAGACCTGTCGTGTTTCAACTGCAACCTCCACCCACCTCGGAACGTTTGTCACCCGAGAAGAAAACAAAACGTTTTAGGAACCCGTCCGCCTCACCGTCCCTCAAAGAAAAAACCGTTAAAGTTTTGGGGACAGAAAATTAGTCGAAACACGTTTCCGCCGAGTATCATCTTGGCGGTATACATGTTTGAACAATCTCCGTTCTTCTTTCTCTGGGGATAGTATCTGATTGAAAATGCCATTTTCTTTACCACCCCCCAGCAGGTTCAATGCGACGCGTCTGGGTTTGGAAGTAGCCGTCAAAGACGCTGAGTTCGGGCTTGCGGGGCGCAGGCGCAACAGGTGCAGAAACCGTATTCTCCGAGATGTCGACGAGGGTGGCGGTTGAGGTGCCGTTGTTGAGACCGAGGGAGGCAGCGGTTTGGCCGCTGAAGCCGCCGCCGTCTAAGCTTCGGCGTCGGCCGCCTGTGACTTTGCCGCTGTTTAGACTGGCAAGGACGTAGCTCATTTTGATTCGCTCTTTTGGTCGGGGCAGGATCATCTTCTCGATGATGCTGAGCCACTCCGCTTCTGCTTTGAGTTGCCTCTGCTTTCTACCGGATCCAATGAGTCCTGTTCGGAGACTCGAAGTAGTGGTTGCGTGTAAACGGTTCCTCCAGCTTGCTACTCGGTCAAGGTGTGCGTGGAAAGACGTGTCTTGCGTTGAAGCTGCTCTGTGCTGTGCGAAACCCGACAGTGATTGACCGTGCGCTACGGTCATCATCGACAGAAACACGCATCCGAGTGAGAAGACGTCTGCCATCCTCTTTCCACGCGAGTGTGTGTGGATGGCTTCTGGTGCGGCATAAACATACGACTGGTCCTGCATGATTGTGTTCAGCTGGTCAATTCGTAGTGTCTCGGCCATTGTTGGACTGAACGCGTCAACGCTCTGACCAATGTCGAAAGGCGCAAAAAAGACACGCGCTCCATCAATCAAGATTTTGCGTGGTCGAATGTTGCGATGGCAGATGGACTGTGAATGCAGATATTCAAGTGCAGACGATAAATCCTGCATCCAGTCCACAAGCAACTTGGAACGGCCCGGGTCGCTGCCAGGCAGCGCTAAGAAGTCGTCCAGACTGTACTGTGCCTTTTCCGTCAAGATACCCACATGGTTTGGCTGGGCATAGGAACAAAGCAGCTTGGCAATGTTCTTGTGTTCAAACTGTCTGAAACGGAGGATCTGCTCCAGTAGTGCGACTTTCTGAGCTGGACGAGCGGTGACAAACCGCTTTCGAACCAAAACACGGTCGTCGTTGCCGAGCATCCGAATACGGTCCACACTCTTTTCAGAGTTGCGCGATGATCGGAGAAGACTCAGGTGCTGCAGCGGAAGCGTTTCCCTGGTAGTGAAGTCCACGTGACCTCCATTCAATGGTAGTTCCTTGGACGTAGCGCGCCATTGCTCCTCGACAACTTTGTGTGCGTTTGCTACGATACCTTGGAGGCGTTCCTCGGGGAATGGCAAGCTTTCATCTCTCAGGTCGAAGAAGGAAGCCTGTCGCCACGATGCCACGTCGTCGCATACATACAAAAGTATCGCAAGCCTGGGGTTCGACAGGGTCCACTGCCAAATCTTCTTTACCAGGCCGGCATCCCAGCCTTGCTTTCGGACAAGCTCGTAAAACCATCCAGACAATGACTGGCCCTGAGATGACAGGATAGATGTATTGATAAACCCATTTACCAAGGGCACTAGCGGGGGAGGTGGAGGGAGAGGTTGGCGATATGGATTAGGCGAGCCGGGGTAATCGCCGTTTCTGAACGATTCTCCGTTTGCCGATGGAGGCGGAGACAATGGTGCAAATCCAGCTACCGCATTTATGATTCGTATTGGTTGGGGGGCGAGAGGCGTTGTGGAACGACTGTACTGGGGAGTGCGGTCTGGGCTGCTTTTGGGCGACGAGGAATCTGTAGATTTATTCGAGTATGTAGAAGCCGGGCTGGTCATCACATTGGACCATGGGTTGTTGTTCATTTTTGTGGGCGTGGTGCTCCGACTAGTGCAAGATGAAACAGACGATGTCGCTGGAGACGAAGCATCGCGACTGTTGTACCATGACTGGTCATTTTGGAGGTTGACCATGGATATGGTATGCTGCAGACCATGCTGAGGCTTGGGGTACTCCATCGCAGGCGTGCGCCATGGAGAGTTTGAAGCGTGCTGCATGGCTGCAGTGTTTGGATATGACGGAGTTGGGCAAGTGACGGGGGAGCCAAGTGGTGGGCTATAGCAGAGTGGGCGGATGTGGATATAGCCGGGGGGTTAACAGCGAGGGTCAAGTCAAGCGTGTCGAGACTGCAAAAGAATGCAGAATCAAAAGCAAATAGCAAGAAGCAGCACGAGAGAGTGAGGAATGCGAGAGACTGGACTGAAGAGAAGTTCGGGACCAGGAGCCCTTGTCCACGGAAGAAGTACAGCGGCAGCCTTCGGGCAGCGTCAGTCTGGTCGGACGCGGACAGGGCACAGTAAGGCTGCCCTCAGCGTCGGGCTAGAGGCTTTTGATGTGCTGGCAGACAAGCAGCGCGTGTTTACTAACGTATTAGTGGAGGGCGACAATATATGGCCTTCTTCGGTGGGTGTATGTGTTGGGCGACTGCAGGCTGGGCACGAGCGCAACCCATGCGGGTTAGCAGTATGCAGGCGAACGTGGCCGCCTCAGAGTCGCCTTCGAGGACAAAGGCATTGGATATGCATATGTTCGCGCGCAGGCGTTGCCGTATGGTGCCAGATCACCCGGCATCTTGACATGTAAGTAGATGGATGTATGCGATCCGTTCCGAAGCCAGCAGAGGCTGCCGGCCGCGTGCCTGGGTGCTGGCCATGACGATTGCGGGCACAATTTGTGTAGGAGCTTGTGCACGACACAGACACAGATGGACGGCAGACGGGACGCAAGGGCAGTGCCGTCGCTGTGGGGATTTAAGCCGACACGTTGCTGGTGTGGTGGATGTGTGTGGCGCGTAAGAATGGGTGCAGACGACACAAGCTTCCGAGTCACGCGGCTCACCGGTACTTCTGGGCGGTGGCCGGCAGGGAAGAACGTATCTCCGTGTGTGGCTTCGGCATGACGTCCCTCGACATCTCACCCTGCATCCGTGGCAGGTGGCTGGTAGTGGAGACGGACCGTTGGTGGTGAGTGAGCGTATACTATACACTACACTAACTACACACTCGCACTCTCATACATACGCCCTGGCGATACGCCTGCGAGAGCCACTGACGGCCCACATTGACAGCGGGCGTTCCCCCCCGTGTCAAGTTTGGGCTCGTACAAGCTTCGAGATGACGGCCAGGGGGGGGGGGGTGCACAAAGCCCTGCTGAGGCTCAAAAGATGCCTGAGGTCGGCTCAGGACCCTCTTCAGCGGCCCCCGGCTGAAACCACAGGCCCGGGAGAGGTGGCACGGCGGACGCTCATTGGTGCGGAGAGCGGAGTCACGTGAGCTCCTAGCGCAGTTCTGAAGCGCCCCTAGTTTGAGCACCGTTGCCCAGCTCCAGACCTCAACACCAATTGTCTCAAGGAGTCCAGTATCATCATGCTGCCTATATTCCCATCCGCAAACTGCTCGACCTCCGAGCTCAAGCCCTGTTGGCTGGCCCCAGATCGGGCCCCATAATGCTAATTCCGGCTCATTCCCTATTGCCGTCACTTCCTCGCATGGAAATCTTGGTGCCACCCGTCACAGCTTCAAGCACATGTCGTCTCAACTCCCTTATGCGAGCTTCAGCAGGGCTCGGTGTTGCTTTGCGAGTCTGGCGCCCGAGCTAGTCACGCCATTACTAACACCACGTCCACCCGATCCACACGCGCATGCGTTTTCCGCACCGCGTTTCTTCATGCTGTGACTGCCGCTTCGCCCTTCCCTTCTTCTAATCTGATTGCTAATGACACTACCGATGCCCGTTTCCTTTGCTCGGTGAGAAACTTTTGCGCCCTCATTCTTCTCTTCTCTTCCACTCTTTTTTTTTCAGCACCAACGCTGCTGGGCAGCCAGCCATATTAACACTACCGACTTTAATACTCACCGTCGACTAATACATCTCCATTATGTTCTTCACACGCGCCCTGGTTGGCACTTTGCTTGCTGCTGGACACGCAACTGCTTTCAAGGGTCGTCAGGTGAACGCTCTTCTTCAGCCGGGTCTGGATATGGAGGAGGTACTTCGACGGGACGCAGGGCGCATGGCCACCCTTACTCGACGACAAGACGCAAACCCTGCCGACACTGCACCACTCGCCTCATTAACACCGTCGACTGGTGATGCATCGAATGTGAACTTGGCTCAATGGGAGGAGCAGACAAGGACGGCATGCATGAGGACCCTAAGCAACCTCAACGGCCAAGCATCAAACCCAAGTGGAATCGCCGTCTGCTACAACCTACCCTTCCTCGACAACACGACTGGTGTCTTCCAGGCCGAACTCCGAATGTACAATGTCTCGGCTCCTATTGATCCATGGGTTGGCGTCACTGCCGCCGATGTGAGCATGACTCTATCCTACCTTGGCGCAACCGTACAGAACATGCAAGGCAACTTTGCGAAGCGAGAGGTTGTCGCGTCAATCAGTGAAGGCAAGCTGGTTGAGAGGCAGGACATCAACGGCATGACACAGTTGAAGGTCCTTATGTATGTTGGAAGGATCAACGAGAACCTCATGGGCTCAGCCATGACCCAGTAAGTGACAACGCTTTGTTGTCGTGATACATCTTCTAACCATATCACAGAGAATCGCTACAGCCTCTTCTCGTTCCCCAGATTGATCTCGCCGCCAAGAACCCTGTTACTGGTCGGGATGTCGAGACTACGCTTTCATCTCAAGAAGCGTCATTCGTCAACGGTATCTTTTCTCGCGCCGGCACCGCCCCTACCAACGCCGATCCTCAAGCGGCCGCATCAGCATCTGCTGCCGTCGCCTCTGCTGCGCCATTTGTCGTCCCCGGAACCGCCTTGGCCTTCTTCCCCATCGGCCTCGTCGTCACTTCAGTCTGGGCCTTCTTCTTTTTCCTTGCCGTCGGCTTCGGAACATACGGCCGTATCCAATACCGCGACCAATACAGGAGGCGTGTAAGAGCTGAGTTGGCTCGTGGTGTCCGTACCATTTAATCCAACCTACTCATCTCTCTCTTCCCTCCACAAACTCCCCCAACCTTTTCCTAAATTGAAAATTTCGTTATATTTTTTCATGTTTAAACTCGAAAGTTTTTATCCCCTAGGAACAAAAAAAAGAGGTTTAAACTACTATGAAGATTACGTTCGCTTGGATACCCCTTCCACTTTATACATATTTGTACATAATTTTGGTTAGGGCGTGTGTGTGTGTGGTGTAGCGGGCCGTTTATCTCTCTCATCCCTACTAATCACTCCTACACCTCCTACACCTCCCCCCTCCACTTTTCCTTTCTCCATATCCTCCCTATCCTGGCGATGAGAGTTTCTTCCCCCTTCCCCCACTGTTAGCAGCGCAGAACACAAGTTCGAAAAAGAAAAAAGAAAACATTATATAAGAAAGAGAGAGATGTTTTCAAAACATTTTAAACAATTCAATGTATTTGATCAATTCGTCGCCCCTTTTGCTCACTTGATGTTTTTCCTTGTGTAACTTCAAGTCCACTGGTCTACCAAAGCAGGGGTCTACACTGCGAGCCCTTGGCCGGTGCTTCCGCAGTACACACACAAGCAGCAGATTACGCGCTCGTGCGCCCTTTTTGTCTCTTTGTGGAGATTGCAAGGGGTGTGTCGGGAATCTGATCGACCTATACCATGTCTCCCTCCGCTCATCTTACTCGGACACTGGAGTAACCGTAGGGCTAATTACAACGACTTTGATACGTCTCTCGCAGCCGCTGACTACTACACTTCATATCCTCGAAGATATCTCTTCCCCCGCACTACCTTTGTACTACGATGCGCACGAGTCGACCGTACAGCGGGGTAAGTCCGTAATGGTAGTGGTAGGGAAAGAAAAAGGTGAATGCAGATGTCACACAGACGAACCAGAAGCGTCATGCGCATACGCTATCTCTCCGTTTGCGCACCCTCGGCGTGAACAAACGGGCTTCACTTACTCGATGGGCTCTACCTAGCGCAACGAGCGGCGTCGGGCTCACGTGCGTGCGTGTGTGTGTGTGTGTGTGTGTGTGTGTGTGTAAACGGACGGCGTCGTCACTTCTCACCGCTGCGTCTACCTCTGACATAAAACTCTATTACTTTGTCGCTCAATCTGGTAACTGAGTACCTTGCATACATTCGAATATCCTTCTTCATACATACTACGACTTCACCCTTGCGAATCATGCTTCTAACAGGCTTGATCGCGCTACTCCTTGCGACCATCGTTGCTGCGACTGCGATCGAGCAGCGCGGTACTACCAACTGCGATGTTTGCATTCAGCTCTTCAACTTTTGTGTCGAGGTGAGATAGTGATGTCCCCGTCCCCCACCCTCTCGTCGAGAAGAGAGAAAGAAAAAGAAGAAAGGCTAACGACGCATTGGGAGATAGAACGGACATACACCAGGTCAGGAGGGTTGCAAGAAGACGTATGCGGAGCATGTGTGTCATTTGTTTCGGCATGAGGGGAATGAGGTATGTTTCTGTTCTCTTATCTCGCTATGGGGGGTTTTGCTGACATGTGATGGGTAGTGCAGGGACTGCGGGGAGATGTTCAGTGCTTGTGCTGGGAAGCCTCGGTATTGAGTCTAGAGGGCTTGGAGGAGAAGGATTGGGTTGAGGCCTATTGGAGTATGATGGGGATCATGGAATAGAATCCTGGATGGAGGGGAAGATGTAAGGGGATAAGGTAGTAAGGAAGAGGCATTTGGTGGTACACCATGACTCAACATCACGACTTAGTCTTCGGCTATGAAAATACTGTTTGGCGGGGGATTCACACCATACAGCACTACAGATTGCCCTTGATTTCTACCCACTCCCCCTTCTCAACCCTCTCACACATCTCCTTGAGCGTCTTGGCTGCCCACTCAAAGTCCTGCATCTCGAGGTACACTTGCGCGCTCAGTCGTGACCACCAAGATCCCGCATACCAGTACACCATGATGAATGTGTCGTACTCTTCGCTACTCAGCTTCTTCATCCAATCCCTCACCTTGATACCCACGTCATCCTTGTCGATACCACTATTCGCCGCGGTATGGAATACTTTGTCCAGCGAGATAGGTAGCCGGACGTTGGACAAGCAGCACTGGCCCATGGTACCCGTGCTGTTCTCGAGCACTTCCGTTCCAAGAACAGACGCTACGTGCTTTCCAGCCGCCTGCGCAAGTGTATGACAGTATTTGCGGATCATAGCCTCGCCGCCGATGGTTTCTCGCCATTCCAACGCCTTGGGGATGCACAGGTATGGACTCGAATCAATGGTCCCTACGTACTCGAAGTTTGCAATGAAGGCCGGCTTTTCAAGTTTCACAGATGCGGATTGCTCAGATGTGTTTTGCTCTGCGCCTGGTTTGGTAAACGAGGGCTTGGGGAACGGCGAGACGAATTGTGCGCCCTTAGGCAAGAAGCCGTGAGAAGTGGGCAGAGTGCTGCGGATCATGGCTTGGTTCCTGTGTGCGACGTGGAAGATTGCGCAGCCACGGGGGACATGAAGCCATCTTGTTTCTCACATCAGCCTATGCGTGAGAGCGGGACATGAAGAACTCACTTATGGCAGTTGCTCACGAAAAAATCAGGATCCAGGGCACCCAGATCAATCTCAACATGTCCGACGCCGTGCGCTCCATCGATGCAACTCAATACACCCAGCTCTTTACTCTTGGCTGTTAAGCGTTCGAATGGTAGACGCACACCAGGCATGCTGACTACAGTATCGAAGATTGCAATCTTGACTTTTCCACCCTTAGCTTCAACCTCTTTGACTTTCTTTTCGTATTCCGCAACGAGCCAGTCGTCCTCAACGGGAAAGGTGTACTCCACCTTGACAGACTGGGCGGGTGTATTCTCAGTGATGTAAGCCACTGTCTTCTCACAAGCCCCGTAAATGGTACTGAACATGAGAATGTGGTCGCCTGGGGTAAAAGTCAAATTACGCAAAACGGTGTTTACACCTGTCGTAGCGTTGGGAACAAAAACTAGAGTGGAAGAGGGTGTGTTGAGAAGCTTGCCCATGGCTTCTCGTGCTTCATCTAGATACCGAGGATAGTCGTAGACGATGAATTGGTCGGGTCGGGCCTCAGAAGCATCTTGGAAGGCGCGGAACCTGTCCTGTACAGTACGCGGGTATGTGCCAAAGGAGCCTGAGATTTGTTAAAGGGATGTCGCGATCGATGGAGCTTTAATATGAGATGGCTTGATATACCATGATTCAAGTTCAGGAATCCTCTGTCGAAGAGAAACGCCTCGTCTCGGAGCTCCTTTCCAAACCAAAGGCCATCCTTTGTCTTAGTGTCGGGAACACCGTACTTTGCGTTTGACGTCATGATAGGGAGAAGTCTTTGTAGCAAAGGATACTACTTGTGATATTGGAAGACCTTCCGGGCCTCAACTATATACCCAAATGATGGTGAGTCAATCATATGATGACTGGTCAATTTGCGAGCATGCTTTGATGCAACCTGCATTCTGGGCGTTGTAGCACGCCCTTTGGTGTCATACTAACAACAGTTATTGACCAATCGGCGCTCATGGCGGCTACTACCGGACTTTTGCTCCACAGATAACTGAGCTTGGATGATAATTCTGCTGACATTCTGTTGAAGGAGGGTATATTGGTCATGGGGTTTGAATGTAGCGGTAACTATGGGACATCGTATTTTATATAGTATTCGATGGCGTCAGATAGCTTGTTTGTTAGGAGATCGTGCTTGTGTCGGTGGGGGAAGGTATAGCCGGCACCCCGTACCATAGATTCGTGCATTGTTATTGGCTCATCAATACGTGCTTGCTTGTAATCCCAATACCACGACATTCTTCTAGGTTAACAATCATCCTCTCAAACCAATTGTTCACAACACAAAGGGTTAATACTACAGCATGTTGTAAACAAAATCTCTACGTGAGACAAATCACATAATGGATATACTATTTGATCTCTCAAAGAATAGATTCATAGTAGAGCTGGCTATCAATGTTGACGGATGATTTTGATGGACAATTTTTTATTGTCAGTTTTATCGAATGGACGGCTTATGCATACATGAATGCTTCTGTTCCGATTGTGGTATGGATACTCCAAGCTGGTCTCGTCAGACAATCAATCGATATGGCAAAGCAGGCTATGCATTTGAGGCTCAGAACTTGGACATGAGCTGGGATCTAGCAGTAAAAGGCGGCCTTTCGACACAACCTTGAACTGACAAGTCAGCTCTAGCAAAACCCAGCTTTGTGCTTCTACTTGATAAATGCCACTTTGTCCGCTGAAGTACGTTCTGGCTTCATCTTGACATCTGGTGGGCTGGCTGTGGAACGCAAGACTACTGCAGTTGTCCCATTCGGGAAGGGAGGTTGGTGGTCTGTTTTACAGTAACTCCCCTAGAGGTAGCTGATCGATGTCTAGCGCGGCCTTTGAACCGTGAATGCTCATGCTGTGACGATGTCAATGTGATAGCTTGGCATTTTGTCGTCCTCGGATGCTGACTTTCTATGATATGCATCTTTTCAGCTCGTACGGTAGTTCATTCCTATCGGCCTCCGTATGCGTGCTATCGCGATGAGCCAAGTTTGTAATGAAATAGAATGCATTCCTCGTATTCAAGCACCTTCTGCTATCCTGCAAAGGCTGTCATGACTAGGAGGAATGCGGGTATTTATAATGCCCAAACGCCGTACCCATGATTAATCTACCCATCTACCTCTTCCTCGTTCGCTTTGGCGCCGGCTTGGGCTTCGCGCGATTGGTTCTCCGCGTGGTCGGCGCGCTATCTTCTTCGGACTCGACGCTGGATTCTTCTTCGTCCTCATCCTCGTCTTCTTCCTCAGCAGACTCGGAGACGGTGCTCCTCGGTTTGGCGTTCCTTGCCGAGTTAGCTGCAGACCTGGAGCTCTTTACGCTCTTTGCAGCCCTGGCCGGTCGTGTGCCTTTGGTATTCTTTGGTGTGGACGTTGCTTCCGTCACGCTCTCCGCCTTTTGTGAGCGCACGCCATCGGGCAGGTCTTTGAGCAGGCCGATTCCTGGCGCATAAATGTCCTTGTACTCGTCTGTCGGAACCATGGGCGGCGATGAAGCTACGACCGAATCTGGGCTATGGAAGCGCTTCCGCCACATCATCTCACCAAATTCCTCTTCGGGTAGTTCGAATTCGGGCAGGTTGGCAGCGTCGTCGGGGTCTAGCGGGTCTGGCTCGTCGGAAAAGGCAAATTCGTTCTCGCGTGTGTCGAGGGCATCCAGGTCGTACCACTGCGACAACTTCTTCCAGATGCCGGGGATGCGCGTGTGGGGTGCATCCTCTCCCGCGAAGCCATGCGAGCGCATATCGGTGTGAATACTAATCATACGGAAATGCTTGTGCAGGCCGGTGGGCTTCCACTTCATCATGCTCTTGAGGAGCTGCGTCTCCTGCTCGTCGGCCCATGGGTCGCTGAGAATCTCATCTTGCGCCTGCGCAGCGCCCGAGTCCTGGGGCGTCTTTGGCTGGGTGTCACCCAGCGGGGTCGAGGCTGCGCTGGCCTTTGCCTTTTTCCGAGGAGGCATTTCCCGCGAGTGAATAGTGATGACGGTGTGATTGTGGAAGGGTGAGCGGGAATGCGTGAGAAAATGGATACGCGACGCGAAGCTGCAGGTGCGTAGGGCTGAGCGCCCCCCAGTCCAGACAGGAACAGCGTCATACCCCTCCTACCCGACTACTCGACTGTGCCGCCGCCATGGAAGCGGGCGATTTGATTCACAATGTGTTCAGTAGCGATCGCCTGTGGGAGCAATCTTCCTTTTTTGATGTTAAAGAAGAGTCATCGCTCTTCACCCCGCTGCAGCTAGACAGTGAGCCGTCGCGTCCCTAAACCCTCCATGGAGACGCGTCTTGCTGACCTGCCCTAGTCGCTGCCATCCGTTTCGACCATCCATATGCACCCAAACATGACCTCGAACATGAGTTGCGGCTGCCAGACCTTGACACATTCGAATTTGGCCCTTTGCCGGACCTGGAGAGTCTGGATGAGTCCAGTATCGTCATTGACACGCCGCCCCTCGAGCCCGACGAAGATGTATGGCAGATAGCGCTTGAGCAAGGGCCCGCCAACAAAGATGTCTTGTTCTACACATGGGAGTCTTTTGAGAAGAGGCAGAACGTAGAAACTCCGTCACCATACCTTACCGAACATGGCCCCGAGGCGTTTGATGCCACACTAGTACGCGATGGCGAGAATCAAAGTTCTGGGAAGATACTCAAAGCCGACGTTCTCCTACAGTCGCTCTGGAACCTGGGACTGGGCCGCTCATCTATCCTCTTTCGCTTCAACCCCAAGTCGAAATCCTTTGAGCCTACCGTCCTCCAGGGGCGAGCGTCTGGACTGAGTCTGCAGGTTGCCCAGAGCTTCATTGCCTATTTCACCCATACCGGCAACACGTTTCTGTATTTGCGATCATTTGCCGAGCGTACTTTCGCTTCTGCTGCATCCATACCCGCGAAGGTTGCCCTGGCTACGTCTGTGTCAAGCATTCTCGCCAGTCTGGAACATGCCCTGGGAAAACAGTCTTCCAAGATTCGGTCTTTGATTCAGTTACAGCGCCAATTTTCGAAGCCTCGAAGCATTCTAATACATGTTGCGCGCATGGTTGATGCTGTGAAGCACGCAAAGACTAACGAGCAACTGTCTTCCATTCTGCATCACCGTCTTTTGGAAATCGAAGAGGGAGACGATCAGCTCCGCCAGTTGTCATGCCAGTTGCTCTGTCAAGTGGCTAGACCGAGCTTGGAGCTGCTTGGAGAATGGATGGGCATACGAAAAGAGCAGGCAGCCTTGCCCATCTGGCAACGTGACAGCTTCGTGACGGTAGAAGAGACTGCTGGTGATACATCAGCGGTTGAGTATGTATACAGATCTGAAATGATGCCGAGATTCATATCTCCAGAAGATGGAAATATGATATTCGAGACTGGAAACAGTCTTCGCTTCCTAAAGACACAGCATCCGCATCACCCACTTGCTCGCTTAGACGGATTGGCTGTTCAGCCCCCAGATATGGAGTGGGCTTTTCAGTGGCAGCAAGTAGAGAAATTAGCAGAGAAAGCAAAAGCTTATGAGGAGAGGCTGAGGCAAGCACTGTTGGCCTTTGGTGCGGGCCACGCCGACGCTGTAGAAAACCTTCCTGCGCCATCTACACCAGCGCCAGCTGCAGAGCTTTCAGTTGACACACAGAATCTTGATCGTTACTTTGAAGAATCCATTCAAACGATGGATGCCGCTCCCAAGGTGTCTTCAGAGGCTTTGCCTGATGAGTTGCAGCTTCTCATGGAAAGCATTCTCGACGCGACTCGCGAGAAAGACGAGGCAAACTCGAGCACATTCTCACCGCCAATGTCTCTAGCATCCACCTTGTCTTTTCGCCCACTAATCAGGGCGCAAGCAAAGCTGGTGAACGCAGCCACAGTTCGTTTGTTCTTCCGTTCCCATCAACTGCGCCTGCATTTGTCCTTGCAGCGGCAGTACCACTTACTTGGTGACGGTGTCTTTTCTTCACTGTTAGCAACGGCTCTCTTTGACCCAAATCGCGAAAGCGCTGAGCGACACAAAGGAAGAATGCGTAGTGGAGTGCAAATGGGCTTGCAGCTGGGCTCCCGCAAGTCATGGCCACCGGCGAGTTCAGAACTGCGATTGGCATTGAGAGGGGTACTGAGTGAAAGTTACTACTCTTCTGCACTCTTTCAATCCACACAAAAAGACGGCCAGATATCCGCACCCAAAACACACTTGCACAACAGAGACAACGACGAACTTCCGGGGCAGCTCAACTTTGCCATTCGTAATCTCACCGAGGCGGAGCAAGAAAAGGTCATGGATCCAGACGCCCTACCTGCACTGGACTTTCTACGACTGCAATACGTGGCGCCGCCTCCACTGAACCTTGTGATCACGACCACCGCACTGGACAAGTACGACTACATATTCAAGTTCTTACTGCGGCTATTGCGCATGCTCTTTGTAGTCTCCCATCTGCCACGCGAGTACCCTGATCGCGACTCTCGATACTTGAGGATGGAAGCATACCACTTTGTGATTGCACTGACCAACTACGTTTTCCAGACTGGGATTGCCGAGCCCTGGAATGAGTACGAATGCTTCGTCTCCAAAGTCGAAGCTCGTCTCAACCAGGAAGATATAGCTGGCGAGCTAGGTGTGCGCGTTACAGAAGGCGTTGCCTCGTTGCGTGATGCCCACGAAAAGTGCCTTGACAGTATTCTCTTTGCACTGTTGCTTCGCAAGCGCCAGCGCAAGATCATGGCGCTTGTCGAAGAAATATTCGAGCACATCCTTCTCTTTTCCAAGATGCAAAATTCAAAGACACATGGAAGCGAAGAAAGTGTCAAGAGTCTTTATGCCAAGTTGAGGGGTAAGATACGAGTGTTTTTCAGTGTGTGTCGAGGCTTGACAGGCAAGCAAAGCTATGGCAAGGGGAGAGGCACGGCAGAGGAAAACTCCATGGAGCGGCTCGTCATTGCTATGGAGATGAATGGTTACTTTGCTGCATCGTGAGGTACTAGATAGTTCGGCCTGACGGGTAAACGCCTCGTTTTGGTTTCCGCCCGAGTCAATATAGTGATGCTTTGGTGCGGTTCGGCCCGTTGCTAGCCACAATGTGCGATGTTCGTCCCCGCCCATAAGATGCAAATATAGCACTATATCAAGACACTATTGCCTACGAGTTCCTCTATTGCAAGACAGTGACGGGCAATGAAAGCGGCGGCTTTGACACATGCATACGATGATCTACGGTATCGGCACTGGACCATGTGGCGCGTTCCGCGTGCATCAAAGCGGAGCCGTCAACACCCGTATACCAAGACTTGATCTCGTATCGTGGATGATCTACGCATATGACTTGAGAGTACAGTCCAGTACGGCAATATGACTAGAGGAACTAAGGTGTGTGGGGTACACACAGTGAGTCATTCATTGGTATCCAAGTCTTCTTTCTTTTTCACCTCCCCAAGAGATAAACAATGCATAACAAGAAATTCGGCTTGCAGTAGAGATTCTGGGCTGAAAGTGGTTTGTACAAGTACCCCGCTCATTGTGTATATTGGATCATCTGAGCTAGCTCGAGTGATATGTTGTACATACAGTGTGTGGTACTCTTGGTGGACCAAAATACCCGGATAAACACTACCTTCACTGAAATCGCGCAACATTGATCAAATATAGCTACATGCCAGTATTATAGACCTGCACAGTCTCTAATTGAAAGAGATTGATATTCATGTCAAACTCTGGCACTTTGGTACATACAACTATTATATTTAAATGCGTGGTAGTGAAGGCGGCTGATTACAAACAGCGGCTCTGCTCTGATCAGGGCTATCTTCATTTCAGTATTGTAGTTCTCCAAAAGGGATTGAGTAAGCAGGATTTGCTCCCTTATCCCGTATGCATCTCTGAAAGTTATGATAGTAGCACTGAATGAACTATCCTTATCATTGACAGAGTATTCCTTAGTGAGCATGTACCGTGACGCTGTTTGTTGTAGGCTTTTGATGAAGGTACGCAACGAAAGCTATATAACACTTGGTAATGATTATGACTATTCACAATATTTCTTAGCATGAAAAAACTCTAATAGATAAGGATCAAAAACAATAGAAAAGAAAAGGGCAGATTGCTTGGTTAGAAAGAGGGGTTTTTGGGGGCGCTTCTAAGATCCGAGGCTGGACTTTTGACTAGTACCGTATAAGAACAGGCCATATTGGCATCGTATTCAATCACGGACTTCCCACCATACGCAGCATCAGATATTCCGTACTCACCACGGGATCTCATTTTCCGTCATTCTTGAAGGTGTTCTTGCTATCTGCTCTTGTTACGCATATCACTCCTGTTTTTGCTGATGAAGCACCTACTGTAACCATTGCTTCGGGCGTTATCATCGGCACTACCACCAAGCCTGCCAACCAACCCGATTTACCAGCTTCAGCAAATGCCTACCTAGGCGTTCCCTTTGCTAAGTCACCCCCACAACGCTTTTCTCCACCAGAAGCAGTACAACCATGGTCGTCCCCTTTGCAAGCAAAAGCCCTCAAACCGGCGTGTATACAACAGTTCTCGGGCAAGAACCGAGACAAGACTATGGAGTTTTTCAACAACCCACTACACCATCCTCCCGGGGAGAGTGAAGACTGTTTGTATCTCAATGTCTACACGCCTGCTGGGGTGAATGCAACCAGTAAGAAGGCAGTGATGTTTTGGATCTTCGGGGTATGGTTTTTCTTGATTGCAAACTGGATACGGAAAGCTGTGCTAATAGAATACAGGGTAATTTAGCTTTTGGAACTGGAGGACTGAATTACTACGACGGTACTTCTCTTGCTGTAAACGAGGACGTAGTCGTTGTCACAATCAACTACCGTACAAACAGTGAGTCGTTAGAAATGAGACTTGTAGTGCAGTAACTAACAAATCGGGTACTTAGTCTTTGGTTTCTCAAACTCTCCAGAGATACCCTTTGGTTCTCAGAACTCTGGATTCTTGGACCAGAGATTCGCACTCCAATGGGTTCAGGACAACATTGTAAACTTCGGGGGCGATCCCAAGCGCGTAATGCTTTTTGGTGAATCAGCCGGCGGCGAATCAATCAAGCAGCTTCTCGCCAACCCCCCAAATCCCCTTCCCTTCTCATCCGCAATCCTCCAATCACAACAAGCACTTTCCCAGGGAAACGGACTTACCAACTACAAAAAAGTTCTCTCGCATTTCAGCTGCACAGACATCACCTGTCTGCGCGCCGTTCCCGCTACAGAAATAAAATCCTACATCGAATCCGAATCGCTGAGCTTCGCACCCGTCAATGGCGATGGAACATCCGCCGACGACGTTCGGCCGAGTATCCGCTCGAAGAAATGGGCTCGAGTCCCCACAATGTTTGGTACGAACCTCAACGAAGCCCGCATCTTCCTCGCTGTATTAGGCTCAAACGACGCCACAACCGCCTTCAATAGCATTGTCGAACAGGTGAACACATCGTCAATCGACGCCCCCGATGCACACACCACTGTAACAGATGCCTACGCTGAACAAGGCATCACTGTATTCGACAAGTTACTAGACCGAGTCCTCACCGACGCAATCTTTACACGCACCACATCCCGCTTGTCGACTTTCCTTGACAAAAACTCGTACACTACGTATCGCTATCTGTACAGCGGCGTATTTCCCTCGGTGAGTATCTTCAATGATGCCGGTGCTTATCACACCAGCGAGATCCCGCAAGTGTTTGGTACGTGGGAGCGCTCAAACCGGTTTGGAAATGCGACGGAGCAGCAGATTAAGCTGAGCAGCTTCATGCAGAAGACGTGGGCGGATTTTGCGAAAGATCCGGAGAAGGGGGTGGGGTGGGCGAAGGTGGGGAGTACGCTGTTGGGTAGGGAATTGGGGGTGTTGGGCGAAGGGGGTAGCGCGGGTGTGACTGTGAAGAGGAAGGCGATGGTGGATTATGCTTGTGCATTGTATGATACGGTTACGTATTTTTCAGGTTTGATGTGGTAGGGGATGGGCTGGAATTAGTGTTCTGAGAATAGGGACTGCTGTCCGGTATTCAGCATCACTTTGAATGGAGTAACGACTATCTTCCAATACCTTTTACGTTCTTTCTACACGAAGATCTTGGGATTGTCATAGCGTGCTCGTGATGAGTGATGTCACCAGAGTTATCACTACAATAGTAACAATAACCCCTGAAGCTCTCCTTTCACAATGTCAGGCACCCAGGAAAATTCTGCGTATCATTCACTATCGCTGCCCTATATAGCTTAGCGCAAATGCCTTTCCCGTAGGTATATATACGCTACTTCTCGCCCTCTCCTCGAACTCCACGCATATACACATAACACATATAGATATGACTACTCGCACTTTACAAGTAGTATCACATGTATATCCTCAAGATATACAATAAACTGCTCGCGCTTAGCTTGTAGTCGCCTTATATATATACTTTGGTATATACATACACACAATGCACAGCCTCTACAAGCTCTCCAGTCATAGAAAGATCCAAAATGCCCACAGTAAGTTGTTACTCTGTTTTTCATATGGCTGTAGCTGACGTGTGTATCCAGAACCATCGGAACCATGGCGCCAAACCCTAAGCCCCCACCAACGGGGCTATCGTGACCATCCCCAAACGATGGGGACATCGCGAATATATCCAACAACGACGAGCAACGAGGCCCACGTTGAGCAACACCAGCAATGGGGACATCACGAATACGCCAAACAACAGGCACAGCAACAGCAACAGCAAGAGGCGGAGTGCAAAGTTTGCCCACTAGCAACTGACAGCCAAGTCAGGGGAGACATCCCGTCTCCGCTATTCCCGCGCATCAGTAACACCGCCAACATCTTCGCTGCACGTGTCGTCGACACGTGCGGTGTGATCATAGGACTGGTTGTGGCGGGGGGGGGGGGGCACATATTCTCTTCACTTGCAGTGAGCAGCAAGTCACCTGTCCCCGCCTCACCTCATCCGTATTCACCTGAAAATACAATAGGTTCATTGGGAGGAGAGGACCATTGGGTTGTGTTTAGGATATTTCATCGAGTGTGGCCTGGGTCATGGAGAGTATTTGTGGAACGTGTATTTATAGATTCTGGGAGTAGTCTTCAGAGTTGAGGATAATCATGGTCTTGTATGGATCGATACACGAATGTATTTAAGTTGATGACTCGAGCGGAGTCACTGACTCTGGTGCATTCGTGTATCAGCTTACCTTTTCTCAACTTTGGTGGTAGTTTCAGTATTATTCTTAACGTGTTTTACAAGCGAGCGGGCCATACAAGCGAGCGGGCCACCCCACCAACTTTGCGCACCTCTTTACGTGTACAGCTCTACCACAACTAAATAAAACTCATATATATTAAGATAGTAGATTAAATACTATCTAAAGTATCTTTCTTACATGTAC
>NW_006912256.1:0-43916 GCF_000523435.1 Bipolaris zeicola 26-R-13 | reverse complement strand
GGGGTTTGTCCCCGCATACTACTACCCCGTGTTTCAGGGGATTTGGGGGGGCGAGGGTGGTTAATTAATTTGGAGGGCTTGGGGTGGAATCTTGAAGGGGCTTGGTGGTGCTTGTGCTTGGGGTGGTGGGGGTTGGAATGGGGTGGATTGGTGGGTAAAGGGAATCGAAGTGTGTATGGGAGGGAATTATTGGATGGGATGGTTCGTATATCACGAGGGAGGGTTTAGTCTGACATGCATAGATTGTGAAGGCCTAGCTGCAGCGATGAAGGATGGGGCAAATCTTCTTCTTCTTGAATAGATCGCTTGCCTTGCCATTACTGGTTATTCAAAGTTTAAGGAATTTTGAGTGAGAGTTGCGTAAAGAGTCATCTTGGTATTTCCTGTGCGTAATTCTGTATAGTGAAATAAATCCTAAGACATTAAATAGAAAACAGCCGAAAGAGCCAGGTCGTATCACCCATACAAACTGAGGAACATTTTCCATTTGCTCGACTCATACCCGACACACACGTGCGATACCCATGCCTCCGCGGACTCTAAAGATTTCCTTCCTTACAGAGAACATGCTAACACGAAAATGGCAACTTGAATGATACTTGTAGCATAATCGGTATACAGACGTCATTAGAAAATGCAGAAAGGATTTGACCCCAGCCAGCACTATCGACTATGGAAATACTTCACTGCAGGGGCACTTATCTGCTCCATAAAGGATAATGGCGGAAGAAACGCAAGTCATGTTCAGCCAGAAAGTCAAGAGGCGACCCTGAATACCTCGTAAACATGACTAGTACAATCAGTTAGAGTTTGGATTTCAGGCTGATCAGGATCAGCGCCACAAGACAGACACATGACCAAGGGCAGTTTGTAAAATTTCATGCTTCGGGTGGAGTCGCTAGGCTAAGTAGGAGCTGTGCTTGTGTACCTTGGGCGCGCGAGTTTCCTATCCAAACCGAAGTCGTATGTTCAACAGGGTGAGGAGACCCATTTTCGCCACTGTAGACATCCCCATGGTACAGATATCTTCTAGACTCCACTGTTTTTTTCCTTGCCAAAAGCAAGCACAAGCGTAGGCTAGAACCCCGAGTGTGACTTGACTTCCTAATGCAGGCTTGAAAAGTTTCTTCCATACTGCGCCTCAGCGGGTGCTTAACTAAACATGGTGATTTGAACGGTCAATCGGTGGCACATGGTTTTTCGTTTCGAGAAATTTTCTGTAATTGGCAGATGAAATAGGCAAAACTACTGCACGTCAGACAGACGCAGATTGCAGAGGACCAAGCCTCCACCAGCCAGTCGGGCCAGTCGGGGTCGCGGAGATTACGTCGTTGGCGGGGGCGGGGCAAGATGCGAGTCGTCGGCAGCGCAGTCGGAGATGCTCATTGATAACGGCCATAGTTTCGCCGAACCACGCGCCACTGCGACTTTGCATGTGCATGCTTCTCTTTTTCTTTGCTGTATGCCTCTTGTGAAATTCAACTTTCGAGCTTCGTGCCGTCCTGTCAGAACTCCAGTCGTCGCGGCATCCGCCTACCAAGTCTCACCTGCAGCTGCTCTGACTCGGCCGACCGTCTCTTTTGCGCAACAGCGCCACTTCCGTACCTCGATCCTGAGGATGCATGCACACGGTACTTCGAGTCATATGACATCTTCAGGCGATGACCTGAAGCTGAGGAACCGCCTCAATGAAAGCCGAAGTCCCTACGTCCGCGGCCACATGAACAATCCTGTCGCATGGCAAATATGGGGACCAGAGGCCATTGAACTCGCCAAGAAGTCAAACAGGCTGATATTCATCAGCATAGGCTATGCAGCTTGCCATTGGTGTCATGTCATGGAACGCGAGTCCTTTGAGAATGATGAGGTTGCGAAGCTACTCAACGAGCACTTTATTCCCATAAAGATTGATCGCGAAGAGCGCCCAGACGTCGATCGCATATACATGAACTATGTCCAGGCTACAACAGGCTCTGGAGGCTGGCCTCTGAACGTCTTTATCACACCCGATCTCGAACCCATATTCGGCGGCACCTACTGGCCTGGACCAGGATCGACAATGGCTATGGGCGAACACATTGGTTTTGTTGGTATCCTGAAGAAGATCCGGGATGTGTGGAGGGACCAGCGGCAGAGGTGTCTTGAGTCAGCCAAGGAGATTACAGCACAGTTACGCGACTTTGCTGAAGAGGGAAATATAAGCAGAAAGGACGGTGCACCGAATGAGACTCTGGACCTGGAGCTACTGGATGAAGCATATGAAGCGAGTACCACTTGCGCAAACAATACGAAATTGTTACTAACAATGCGTAGCATTTCAAGAAGAGATATGACCAAGTCCATGCAGGTTTCGGCAGTGCGCCAAAGTTTCCAACTCCCTCGAATCTCCACTTTCTCCTCAAACTATCGCAATATCCGAACCCAGTTAAAGAAGTTATCGGGGCAAAGGACTGCACGCACGCAAAAGATATGGCTCTGGCAACACTGTCTGCGATGAACAAGGGCGGTATACATGATCAGATTGGAAATGGATTTGCGCGCTACTCTGTAACAAAGGATTGGAGCTTGCCGCATTTTGAGAAGATGCTTTATGATCACTCGCAGTTGCTGGCCGTGTACCTCGACGCATACCTGATGACGAGGAGTCCGGAGCACCTTGGGGCTGTTCACGACATCGCAACATATCTCACGAGCCCGCCCATGCATGCCGAGAGCGGTGGTTTCTATTCATCCGAGGATGCCGATTCATTATATCGTCCAAACGACAAGGAGAAGCGAGAGGGTGCCTTTTACGTGTGGACATTGAAGGAGTTTCAGGATATACTTGGCGAAAGGGATTCTGAGATTCTCGCACGGTATTACAATGTCAAGGACGAAGGCAACGTTGCTCCGGAACACGACGCACATGACGAGCTCATTAGCCAGAACGTATTAGCCATTACCTCGACACCCGCAGACCTGGCTAAACAGTTTGGCCTTTCCGAAGACAAGGTTGAGAGGATTCTCACAGAGGGCCGACAGAAGCTTCTCGAGCATCGCAACAAGGAGCGACCGCGGCCGGGTCTAGACGACAAGATTGTGGTATCCTGGAACGGTCTCGCTATTGGCGCTCTGGCGCGAACATCGGCTGCGCTGGCATCTCAAGACCCAGCACGTTCCAAGGAGTATCTTGCTGCAGCTGAGAAGGCGGCTGCTTTTCTTCAAAAACACCTCTACAACTCGGAATCCAAGACGCTGATACGTGTGTGGCGCGAAGGCCCCGGCGATGCACCTGGATTTGCCGATGACTACGCCTACCTCATTTCTGGCCTGATCGATCTGTACGAAGCTACATTCAATGACTCGTATCTGCAGTGGGCCGACGACCTCCAGAAAACACAGCTGAAGATGTTTTGGGACAAGCAGCATTTGGGTTTCTTCTCGACGCCCGAGGACCAGACTGACCTCATTATGCGGCTCAAGGACGGCATGGACAATGCAGAGCCAGGCACCAACGGCGTCTCGGCCCAGAACCTCGATCGTCTCGGTGCCCTGCTCGAGGACAGCGAGTACACGCAGCGAGCGCGCGAAACGGCTTCTGCGTTTGAGGCGGAAATTATGCAGCATCCGTTCCTGTTTCCGAGCATGATGGACGCCGTGGTTGCGGGCAAACTCGGCATTAGGCATGCCGTCATTACAGGCGACGGTCAGAAGGTGGATGAATGGCTGAGGCGGTATCGTGAGCGGCCGACCGGTCTCGGGACTGTCAGTCGAGTGGGCAAGGGGACGGGTGAGTGGCTCAAGGCGAGGAATGCCCTGGTACAGAGTATGGATGCTGCTAAAGAGGGTGTCATGCTGTGCGAGAATGGGGCGTGCAGAGATGCACTGACAATGGACATGTCGAGTTTGGAAGATGCCATGCCGGCGATATGACGTGGGGGGGATACTACTGATGATTAACTGGCGTTTGTAAATATTACGGGTGGGATCATTGTTTGATGCTTGTTACATTTATAATGAATCAATATCTCGTGAATGCAGGTGTATGGATTCTGTGACTGAAGTGATTCTTGTTGTATTATTTGTAGTCAAGAAGATGTTAGTAACTCGATGAATTTAATATACTCCTGATATAGCAAGGAAATAATAAATAGCTAGATATTACAATCGCTATTCCAGTCCGATATAAAAAAAGACAGGCATGTTGCTTAACCCCAGCTATATACCAACCAACAAACATCGTTGACCACACAACCCTTTTACCCAAACGTTTTAGTCCTAACCTCCCAGGAGCAAAAAACAAAATCATCCCCCCTCCCTTCTTTGGGAGAGAAGGGAGAGAGAGAGGAAAAAAAAAGAATGGTCACTACGAGGGTCGAACTCGCGACCTTGGCGTCTACTACTCCCAAATCGCGCCAGAAGAGACTTTGCTCTCTTCTGGCGCGATTTGTGACTTATTAGCACCACGCTCTAACCAACTGAGCTAAGCGACCTTTTTGCCTTGTCCCACCGTCAGGGCGAAAGGAGGGAAAGATCAGAAACGAATACCGAAGATTGAGGATCTGATGTTGTTTGATGAGAGATTAGATGATTAAAAAAAATATCAAGTCAAGTAGAAAAGGAAAAAAAATTAGTTTTTGGACGAGCGGGGGATTAGAGAAACTGTTTTTGGTTGGAAGGGTGTGGGGCGGGTGGGGATGTGGGCTTGGTGAAGGCGGGAACCGGGGTTTGGTGGTTTAGGGTGGTGGTGGTGGGGGGAGATTGGTAGCTTGGGTTGGATGGCCTGGTGTTTTTTGTAGGATTGTAGGATGAGGGTTACTACCATTTATTTGTTGTATTTTTTTTAAAAGGAATATACGGGGGGCGAGGGGGCTGATGAAGTGTGCAAGTTAAATCATGTACTACTATGGTGAAAATTAACTTTTTTTTCATGTTTTGTCAATCTTAAATCTGAGCGAAACGCATTATCCTAGAAATGAAAAAGTTGCATATTCATACAAGACTTGAGTATCAAAGTATCCCAGTATGGAATTAACTCGAGTTTTCGTCGACAAACTAGACTCTATTTTCGCCCTCCTTACTAGCCGCCTTCTTCTCGTCAATAGCCATGCGCCACGACTTACCATACAGGGCCGTGACATAGGTACCCGCTGCGCCGGCAACAAGAAATGCAGCGCTAATAGTCGAGAACCAGCCGACGCCAATAGCTCGAACGGCTGGCAGACAGGCAGCAGATCCTGCGGCAGCAAACATGTATCGCATAAAGTAGTTGCCCGCTATGACATTGTTAGTTTCCATCTCATACAACAGAGACCATGATACTTACCGACAACCTCAGCACTCCGGCTCTGCATAACATCCAGACAATACGTATTCAGACTAGGAAAACAGAAAAGCTGGCCTACGCCCTGCAGAAACATCATAATGACGGGTAGGGCTACCCCGCCGACACGCTTCTCAACACTCCAGCCATAGATGAGCATGCACGTTGGCATCATAACACCCAGGAACAGGACGCAGCTACGTAAGCGATCCTCCGAGACACGCTGACCGCGCTTGCGAATGTATTTCTTGACTACGCGGTCGGCGTAGCGGCCGCCAACAAAGGTTCCGATCAGGTATCCGCATCCGGGTGCAATGTAGAAGAGACCAGACTGCAATGGCGTTTCGAGGTTGAAGCGCGGGTTCAGGACGTAACGGATGGGCGTGAGCAGCGAGTACATGTTCCAGACGAGCGCACTGGACGCCAATCCTGTAAGAAGGATATTCGGGTAGCGATACAACATGATGATGCGAAAGGGGTTGAGCCACTGCCACATTTTGACGGCTCGCTCTTTCCTTGGTAGTCCTTGGAGCTCATCGGCACGGCGCTTGTGGATCGTTTCTGGCTGGAGGAAGAAGCAGAACATGGTTGCTGCGCCGGCCAACGCCGTCTGCAGCCAGAAGATGTCGCGCCAGGTCCGGAATGTGACGATGATGCCACCGAGGAAGGGGCCTAGTGCTGGTCCGATGAGCGTGCCACTGAGGAACCAGCCCAGTGCTGTTGCGCGCTCAGTCTGTGAATGCGTTAGTAGAGCAACAAGACTGCAGTGACAACATTACCTGGCACAATGTCCAAGTCGTATTGTATCTTGTTATGGATAAGAGACAATACTCACCGGTTTGTAGATATCGCCAATGACGGCCGATCCAATTACCAAAAACGCAGTGCCTTGAAACGCAGTAAGGATTCGAAAGACAAAAAAGGCAGCCAGATTCGGCGCCAGAGCTGTGCCAATGGAAAAGGCAGTAAACAAGGCAGCACTCGTTACAGAAACCCACTTGCGGCCGTAGATGTTGCCATATGGCCCGTAGAAGCATGGAGACAAGCCCATGAAGAGCATGTATAGGGCATTGGACACGTTAATAATAGAGCCGTCGGTATGAAAAGTGGCAGCCACCTCAGGAACGGCAGACAAGACAGTAGTGGAAGAAATGGGAGCGAGGAAGCTGCAAAACGACACAACGGCAACGATGATTAGTTTCCGACTGTTTGAGAACTTGTTGTAGATGATGTCGTTGTCGCCGGTTGCAACATATTGGACATTGACCATGTCGTGGTGACTGCTCGAGACTGTGCGTTGGAGCTGCAGTGGGTCTTGCTGGGGTTGTTGTTCAGGGACAATCGAGGCATACTGCTTCTCAGGTTCGGTGTCGGGATTGGCATGCTGAGGGCCAGCGGGTACTGAGGAGGATGTGGAAGAGGGTGCCATTATGCGTACTCATAGAAGGCAAGTTGGTGAAACAAAAACAACGTCAGTAGTGAATGAGACGGAGAGGATTGAGTGATATCAGATAAAGGAAAGGTGCAAGCGAATAAAGAGCATTAAAGTAGGATTGGTTTGGGCTACAAATTGGGTTATGCTTGGGTTGCAGGACGCTAATGGCGGATCATATCCGCGAGTGGATACGCGTCGTCGTCCATAGAAAAGCTTTTCCGTGAAGAATCTTCGCTTCGAGGAGTAGATATATCCGAAAAGTGGATCATGGCCACAGGTACATCGGAACAAGAATGTCCGCGCGGAAACGTTGCCGGCGGTGTGTGACTGTGTCTTGACGATTCAGGTCAAGACAGGCATTGTGTTCTAGGCTGTAGTCAGAGTAGATGCAATATATACCAGACAGTAGGCAGTGAAGTGAGCAAGAGTGGACTCGGGAATAGTGCAAGGGAGTATCTTGGCGCAGGGCCACTCACGTGGGTGCTCACGTGGACAATTCGAAGAGGAAAACAAGAAGTAGCAGCAATACAGTGCAAAACGCTCAAATCAAGAGCTCAGATATGAGTGTATATAGGCCATGTCAGCCGTGGCCGTGGCCAAATGTGTACCCAAGAGTGTCGTAAAATGTTGATCCTGACCCCAAGAAAGGGTGCGTATACAGTGAGTCCCAAACGCCGTGGATGCAGTTACGCCTTTTAAAACCAAAGTGATGCGAGTAGCTATAGCGAATGTCATATGCTGAGCTTATCCAGGCTCAAGCGATCCGCGCTCTTGTGTCGCTTAACCATGCCAAGCTTGTAAAACTTCTCCTCGCCTGTGGCGGTGCGGCCACCAATATACCATTTTTCTGCGCCCATGGCCTCATGGAAGCCGTCCGAAGAGCTGTCTGAGCCTCTCCTGCTCCGTTGCGACGCGCCTGGTATGGGGAAGGCTTTCGCCTGGGGCGATGTGGAGCGGGTGTAGGGAGGAGGGGCGTGCTGTCTGGTGGGCTGGAAGTGGCCGGTTCCTTGGACAGCAACGGTCGCGCCCGGTGAAGGAGATCGCGCCTTTGCAGCAATGGTGCGCGAGGCGGCTGCGGCCGAGTCACGGGCCTGTTGCTGTTGTGCTGGGGTGGTGTTCTGGGCGTAGGATGCGACAGAGGCAGCTTGCGAGGACACGGTCTTTTGGAGAGAGGGCTGCTGGGCGCGAAAGGCAGCGAGGAAGCCCCCGAGAAAGGGCCTGTTGGTAGTCATGGAGCGATCGGGGGCGGGGTGGTCTGGTGAGGGCCGGTGTGCGTCGTCGTGCATCAAGGCCCGGTGGCTCGTTTTGTGTTTGTTGAGCAAGAGGCGCTGGGTGGGCTGAGGGCGGTGTGGACGGGCGTGTTGGCGGGCCGAGGGGCAAGATGCGACGTGTAACGGGCGTGGGGTGCAGGCAAGCAATGGGCAGTGATGGTGTTGGTAGTGGTGGAGTCTGGTGGAAACGTCGTGTCTACGCCATACGCTCTCGTGGCAGAGGCCGCGGCAGGCGATTAGCGGGCGATTATCAATGTACGAGACAGGGGCGGGCGGGAGCGCGGGCGTGTGACGTAGTTGCTGTTTGTTGTTGAGGGTGAGGGTGACGATGAAGGAGGTGTTGTTACTGCTTCTGGTGTGGCTGACTGGCTGGCTATGTACTGTATGTGTGTGTTATATATATGTATGGGCATGCATGGAGGGATAGTAGCCGAGGTGAGGGCAGGTAGTGTATGTAGCTGATGGCCAGTGTGGGCGAGGCGGACGGTTGGTTGTTTCGTGGACGGAGCCGCGAACCGTCGAACTGTCGATGGGCAAGGAACAAGTCGGAAGCAGAGGCTGGTCATTGGACTCTGACACGCTCGCTCCCTCGTACTCGGCCCAACCCCCCTCGTCCGCCTGTCCGTTCACGCTGGCGCTGGCCGGGGGTTGGTTGCCAGCAGACGACATTTTCCCTGCTGTGCTTCTGCCTTTTGCCCATCTCGCCTTACCTACTCGCTCCATAGCGCCGACCAGGCCCGTGTCACATGTGTCGCCCATCTGCTCTGCCCTGCCCTGCCCTGCCCTTGGCCCTCAGCCCGTTGGCAGTGTGAGCGCGCATGGCCGGCAGTGTGCAACACCATGTCGTCTGGAGCGTCATATGTCTGGATAGATGCTAACATGGATGCATATGCCCCTCGTCGAGCCCGTCGACGAGTCTCCAAACGCGGGGTTGGCCCGGGAAATAGGGCGCGTCTGACTGGCCAGCGTCGAGCCATGTGAAGACGCATGTCATGGCCCCACCGCTGCCTGGCCTTGACTCGCTCTGCCTAAGCACACTACGCCTGTTCGTCGCTGCACCTGTCGGATCCACCATCGCCGCTAGCACACCACCCTACAGCCATTAGCACTCTCTGCCGTTGAATCTGCTACTCCGTACATCGACGGTATGCGCAAACCATATCTCCGGGTCCCCAAGTTGCCTCCAGCTTGCTTGCCAATGATGAGCTCCACGGATAATAGGCACGGACCTCGGCGGGTCCGCATCCGCCTCGACCACAGCAAGATCAAATAGCCATCGTCACTCGACACAGCCATCCTCTGCAATGGCATCCTTCTCCAGTCTCCCCAATGAGCTGCTCGAGCAAATAACCTCCCGTCTTTCACAGCATGACACGTCTTCGTTTTGCCGCCTCAACAGCCATCTCCACACACTCGCTACTCCATTCCTCTACCGCCATGTCGATCTCTTCGTCCCCCCCAGCAACAGGCTTCCAAGGATTGACCATTTTTGTCTGAACATCCTCAAGGATTGCAAAAAAGCCAGCAATGTCAAGTCGATCCGTCTGGGTGTGTCCTCTGGTCAAAGCGTTACTCAAGGCCAGCGACACCTTCCTCACGATAGCTCTTTCGACCATGTCTACCTACTTCAAAAGGCCATGGATATTTGGTTTAGCGAGACCATGTTTTCTACCCATCATCTCCTGAAAGAGGCACTCGGTATGTGGCTTTTCATAGCCCATCTTTTGGGAGACTCTTGTGTCGTGACACTGCCTGCATCACTAAGACTTATCCGCAACTATAAAAAAACATCAACACCTGGTTCTATACTGCTAGCCCTGCTTTCTAACAACTCCCCTCCCTAGAATCACGCGAGTATTCTGCGTATGCTGCACTCATCATCCTAGTCCTCCCATCACTTCAACATTTACACGTAACCGACTGCAAGTCTACCACGTATGACTATCTTCAAGCTTTGCCCGATACCCTGGCTCCCGAACCATTGGGAACTCCGCGTTTCTTGGCTCAATCCCTTGTCCGTCGCCTGTCATCCATCACACACACATCTCTTGTCTTTGATCAAACAAGTGGCATAGCATACCGCGACCCAAAAACTTACCTTGGCGCTGAACACTTTCTGAATCTCCCTAATATCCAATCCCTCGAGCTTTCAGTCCGAGGCGGATTGCGTCATCAATCCACGCTCAGAACTAACGTTCCACTCATCCAGCGCATCAGACCGACTAATATCACCACATTGGTCTTCCGCCATTCGGGCGCTTTCATCGCAAGTACACGCTCTCTTTTCCAATGCTTCCCTAGGCTACGCTCCCTTACCTATGACTTCACCTTCGACGGCAGTTCAATGACAGATCCTGTCGTCGATCTAGCCGCCTGGTGCGATGTGTTACAAGCCTTTCAGTCCACGCTGGAGACTCTTGTCTTCAGTATAGAATATTGCGACAAAGTCGCCTGGTTCTACTCCCAACCCCGCATCTTGATGGTGCTGCATGGTCACCTTGATATGACGCACTTCCCTAAACTTCACACTCTGGAGGTCCCACTTCCCTTCTTGACTGGAGACCCCGAGTTTACCATCGAAACACAAGTCACCCATCTACTCCCACCAAATCTGCGACATCTTACCCTGCGTACCGACCTCTCGCATGCTCAGCATGCCCATTCTTTCGATACATCCATGCTGCCAAACGGCCTCTCGGTCAAATCGTCGCAGCGAATGGCGCACTACCTGACGTTAGCCCAAAGAGATGTTTCGGTCATTTATCAGACCTCGCTCACCCTACTCGATAAGGCAACAACTCTTGAGTCGTTATCCATATGGCAGCCCGCCGATCCTTCCCTTGCCTGGCTTGACACCCAAGTTGACGATTTTGCAACCACTTGTCATAACAAGAACATTACCGGCAAAATCCTCATACCAATGCTGCTAAGGTGGAAGAATGCCGCCCATTGGGATCTTATGCAGGAGAAAACAGTCTTTGACAGGGCGGCTCCGGGGCTTGGGCCTCAGACAAGATTCTGGAGGAAGGAGTGGGAGGGAAAGCCATTGGGTTTGGCAACCCAGTATCTCTTGCATGCGTTGGAATTTCATCCAGTAAAACTCTGATCCTAGAGATCAATTCTACAGGGCTTCACCTCTCCAATTAGTGGTCATTGTTGTATCAACTATGCAGTGGTTTCCTATAGTGGCTAGATACAGTAATTTGATCAGAAGTAGTGCAATGGCCAACAAGGAGAAATTAAGAAAGCTTCTTAAGCGCTAAAAATTAACAACTCCTCCCTATGAATTAGAAGTTCAAAGACCATTTAGTTTAAATATCAAAATGGTCTTTGAAATCTTATAGTTATCTACTATTTAGTTTTAGAGAGAGAGAGGGATTTAAACTCTTAATCTAGTATAAACGTTTTGGTACCTAGAAGAAAACTCACTACGCTACCCCTCTTCCTGATCAGTAGCTACTACATTCTACTACCAGTTCCCTCTGACTAGAAATGATAAAGAGTTATTGTATTGGCTTATACAGGCTATCTGCAGTGGCTAGATACACGGTATTTTTCGTCTTTAAAATTGGTACGGGAGTCCGTTAAGGAGAAGATAATAATAAAGCTTCTTTGGCACTAAAACTTGAAAAACTCCTTGCAATCGGTTCGTTTGGAGGAATCAGATTTAATATTAAAATGGGCTTCAATATTTCTTAGAGTTACTTCTTAGGTTAGAGGGGGAGAGATTTAAACACTCGACCTTGCAGAATCTTTGGCATCGTAGTAGAAGAATTGTGAGAATTTTAAAGAAACCCCACCGTGCCACCCCTTTGATAAATGATATAGTGTTGTGATAATGGTAGCTTGCACGTGCAGTCGCGTGTTCTTAGTGCGGACCGAAGCGCGTCATCCCGCCGAGCTGACGCGGGTATTGCCTCGACTAAAAACTGACAACTACTACGTACATGTGCAATGACTGATGTCTGGAGCGGGCATCTCCTACTACCGGACGGCCGTTTAATTAAAGGCATGATACATTGCGTTCATATTTCTACTCTTACTAACATTGCACAGAAATCAGCCTTACGACGCAAAATGTCGCGTCGTCGCCAACCCTCACCACCACCAGCCTGCGCTTCCTAACCACCGTTGATACCGCAAAAATACCACTGTACCTCACCGCCGGCCCCAGTCTAGACGTATGGACAACCGAAGAAAGCACTCAAACTTGGTTCGAGTCCCTCTTGCTCAGCAAGCCTACAACATCCCCAAACACATCCAACCATGATGCAAATGAGTGGTGGAACCTCGCGCGCTCACAGTCTCCCATTGGGATACTAGCGCAAGTGCAGGACACATCAGAAAGCGCTCAGAAACCCAGAATAACAGAAATACTCTTCTATGGGACAATTGCTGCGCATGCCGCCAGTAGGATACCAACACCGCCATCGTCCTTGTCATTTGTCGACAATGCGGGCGAACGGCTTCCAGAATTCAGGGTACACGCAACACCGCTTTCGTCTGATATGCTACACTATGCCAGCATCGACCCGCCAATCGACAATGACGCTCATTTCCTCCCACCAATGCACAACGCCCACGCCGCACCCAGGTCTCCGAAGAAACACCGAGACATCTTTGAGGAGGCTACAATAGCGAACAAGAAGGCGAGAGGAAGGGGTGGAAGAGCAGTCTCAGCAGCGGCTGCTCGGGGAAGCGAGTCCCAACTGCCCTATGCCCACCGCAAATCGTCATTGTCCATTGACAAAAGAGCCTCGCCATTCCCAGACTCGAGACCATCGTCTTCGTCTGGTCCCCTTCCGCACTCCAACTCTCGTCCGCTGTCTCGATCACCGAGCATCTCTTCAGACACAAGACCATTGAGCCGAAAAGGTCCACCTGAAGCACATCCGAGGCGGTCCAATCTTTCCCAGGTCGCTACTGTACCCATTAAGCCGGAAGAGCTAACAACGGAGTCGCGGAACAAGGATGCACTTGTCAAAGTAGTCATGGCAGCTATGCGCATGCACGGGCTGCAGCAGCGAAAGCAGAACAGGTCTCGTCGGGCATCGTTAGCTGTTGCTGGCGACGAAAGCGAGCGCTCGAGTGAACAGACAACCCCAGAAGAGGCAGCCAAAGATGATGAGTATAAGTTGATTTATCATCAGACCTACAAGGGTGCAGCACTTGCACTGGTATGTTAGATATGTTATCTTTTTTAGGTCTGGTAAATAACTCTCCACAGAGAAATCACATGTCGGAGAAACCATTGCATGTTCAGCCAGATCGAATGCGAGATGTTGTCGAAAAACTTCTTGTAATATTCTTGTCTGATCCGCTTGCGGAACCACCGCCTGCGGATGTGCCCACGGATCCAGTGGCCACTCCAGGAAGTAAATCAAGGATTGGCATTCCGGGATCTACACATGGTCACGCAAGTCCATTCGATCTCCCTAGCACGTCTCGACCGAGGATGATGAGGTCCGTCACTGACAGTCACGTCTTTACCGGGTCGCCCGTCAGCAAGAAGAGGCCTACTGCTAATCGGCCAGCACCGACGTGACATAGCCAGCATCATGACAATTCTGAATATCTATTCAGTAATGTTCAAACTCACGGTGTGACATTGCGATGATACAATCATTTAGCATCAATATGTTGCCTGGACGCCTGGACCGGATACGACCTAGTTTCCTTCCCATTGTGGCATTTTGATGGCGCTTGTCATCATTCGTCAGCACCTTGTGACGATCGCCAGCCACCACGACAAACATGGTCGTTGTTAACCTCGAAACCATGGTGGCTTCTAGCATGATGTCACCAGCATCTACGTGCTTTTGTAGTAAAGCGCCAGGGGGTGAGGCTAAATTTGTACCTTGCGGAGCGTGACACGACATAAGCGGACAACGACTCGTACTGTTAGTAACATCAACATGTACAGCCTCGTATTCTACGTGACATCAGGGGATATGGATTTTGCCTCTGCGTGACTGAAGTTGAGGCGAAAATGGAAACAATAGTAGTATAAAAGGCCAGCAGCCGGGCTGTTAAGGAAGTCACCTTCAGACTACAGCACCATCGTTCAATATCACACTACAAACACACATTCGCTACCTTCCAAGCAATAAAAACCAACCACTCTCACCATGTTCTCCAAAATCACCTCCTTCGCTCTTCTCGCCGCCACCGCCTCCGCAGCAGCCGTCCCCAGCACCACACCATGGACCTGGCAAGTCACCGACTTCAGCAGCGTCTGCACCGCCGCAACCTGCCGCTACTCCTTCAACGTGTCCGCGCCCGCCGGTCCATCCGGCCAGCCCGCTTTCGACGCTGAGTTCTGCTCCGGCACCAGTGTCCAGGGCGGCTTTAAATCCTGCAGCGTCGTCGGCGTCGATGTCCCCGGCGATGTCCAGACGCAAGAATTCAACCAGGGTCGCGATATCGGCGCTATTATTAGTGTCAAGTACTCTTTTACGCAGTAAGTTTTTTTTTGATACGTCTTTTCTGGGATAAGTTGGGGAGAGAAGAGCTAATGAGGGTCGATAGGGGTGATGTTACGTATACGTATACGGGAAATAACTCTGTTGCTCATACTGGTCTTGGTCCTGCGGTTGATTTTACCATTATTCCTACAGAGGTTACTGCTGTGGCTTAGGCAGGTGGTGGAGAGGTCGTGTTGCATGCATTCGCGTTGCTAGGACGTGGTATCCTTGGGGGGTTGCTTGAGAAGTCGTACTAATATTGTATCTATTTCACGTTTCTTATACAATAGATTTGTCATTACTTATCTCTAGCATCTTGTATCTCCCTTGATTCATGGAGCATTGTTAGTATTTTCACCGCTGAAATCTCTTTTCCTGCCAGTGTGAACATCTAAAGTGGCAACGTATACACACGATAAGTGGGAACATATTGACATGTTACATACTTTGCAAGAGACCATAAATTCATAACATTGATATAAAGCGTAACCATCCGTCCAACCAGAAAGCCACTCACAACCATAAGAAGGGGGAAGGGGGGGAATCCAAACAAACATTATTCATAACCCTGGCACACACCCCCGCCTCCATCATTCATTAACCCATCCAACATACATACATTCACTTAACCTCCTTCCCCACGGGCTCCCCGACCTCCGCCAACGTCCCAAACGGCTGCTGCTTCCTCTTAAACCCAATCTTGACTCTGCCCACCCTCGACATTTTATCTTCGAATTCCGTGCCGATACGAAGCACAGTCTCGCGGTACATGGTTTCCGTTGTCCAGTCGTACGAGCAGCCGATGATTCGTTTCATGCCGCCTTCGGAGCCGGCCATGAGGAAGCAGACAGGGGGCCGTTCGGCGGTAAAGAGGGTTACTGTCATGTTACCTAGGGGGGACTTGTTAGTTTTTGATAGGAGAGGGAAGGGGAAGGGAGGAGGGAGACGAACCGGTGTCTACGAGGGTGAAGACGCGTTGGTCGCCTGGACCTGCTGATTTGGCTTTTTGGACTAGAGCGGCGACTTCGGGGTCAGAGGTTGGGTCGATGGGGGTGCATTCGTTTTTGGAGTTGCGGTAGTGGCGGGAGAGGGGGCTTGCTGCTGCCTGTTTTTTCATGTTAGCTTATTTGCCTTTACTGTGTATCGAAGGAGAAGAAGAAGAAGACGAAGAAGAGGAGAAGAAATACGTACACTCCACTTGAGGCGCCCCAGCCTGCCGCCAAAAATCTGGCGCTCAATCGTCTCGAGATCCATATACCCCTCGAACCCAAAGAACCAGCACTGCTGGTCCCAGAATTTGCCGAGATAAAGGAGGCGGAGTAGCCAGGGTGAGAGGCCCATGAGGACGAGCGAGTAGATGATGAGAACGATACCTGCTGTGCGGACGGACGGCACGGCGGTGAGCGCAATGGCAACGAGGAAGACTACGCCGCCGAGACGCAGGGCTTTCTTTGCGAGCCACCGCTTCCACGCTTCGCGCCGAACGTATGCGACGGGTGTGAAGGACTTCCAGCGGATGTTGGCGGCGCGGCATCCATCGAGGATGATGCTGTCGTCTTCGCCTACGCCGGCAATACCTACATCTTGGGGAAGGATATCCCAGAGTTTGGCGTTATAGGCGTCGTCCATTGAGTGCCAGGGTTGGTTTGGGGTTTTTGGCAAGACGCAAATGAGGCGTTCTAGGAGTTGTTCGCTTCCATTTGCGAGGGAGAGACTATGGTTGTTTGGGTTAGTAAAAGGAATATAAGAGAGGTGTTTGAGGGGGGGGGAGATGAACGTACCGAGCAAAAGCTTGGAATGCAGAGTCTGTAGGGTCGATTTGAGGGCGCACGCGGAGAAGACCCATTAGTGCGTAGCTGTGGTCTCCGGGGAGGTATTGTGTCGTGTCTCTGTTGTGCAGGCACTCGAGAGCAAGGGTGACGAGCTCTAGTTGGCTCAGAATAAGGTTGCCCTCGTAATGATCGATGAGCTTGTCTGGTTAGTAAAGGATACCAAAGAGAGGTGATAGGTCTTCACTCATACCTGTCGAGCGACATGGGCATCATCCAGCCATACTTGAACCGCGAACTGGTTCTTGGGCACCATGATGGGGTGGTCGAGATTGCTGCCACGCACAAAGACGCTGATGTCTCTTCCTGCAGGCGCTAGCAGGACTTCTGGGAAAGTCCAGACTCTACGGCCCCATTGCTGAAGCATGAGTTCTGGTGTGTTGATCTCGTATGCGTTGTTTGAAGGAGGGCCAACAGCAATGGCGAGGGATCGGGCTCCTCTGATTACATCGCAAATACGGTAGACCTGAGGATGAAAATCAGTGAGGCTCCTTCAGCGTTGATCGTGCTTTTTACGTACATCTTCTTGTAGCTGGTTGTCAGGCATGCAGGAGCAGCCAACCCAGTATGCAATCACTCCGGCTCTACGCGCAGCTGCATCGGCCATTTCGTGTAAAACTCTGAAGTCTTCGGGTGTGTTGAATTGCTCTGCCGTGTATGCAATAAATACATAGGAAAGGTTGTGAGCTCCACCTTGCTCCGCAATCCTAATCAAGTTAATGGTAGCCCTGAAAGTTGATGAGCAAGGACTTACCATTCATCTACCTTGGTGATCTTTGCAGGCTTCCCATCACGCAAGAAGCAAAGATACCGTGGTTGTAGTATGCGTTCAGCAACGGGATTTGCCTGGCTCGGAACGATGCCATTGGGGTTGGTCGTCTCAAGCATGTTCTTTGCGACCTTGGGATAGCCAAAGTACTTGTAAGGAACAGTGTCGTAGTTGCCTCCATTGCGATCGGCAATCTCAGCGGGACTGGGACTAGAGATCTGCCGTTTTATTAAAACGATGTTGCTGATCAGTGGACAAGAGAACATACGCAAACAGTGATGAAGCATGCCGCGGCAAACCACTTGAAGCCAAGCATCATGAGATCGCTATTTGAGACCTGGCCATTGTTCGCCGCATAATCGATGTGGTCAAATGGCCAGTTGGCCAAGCGCATGTACATGGGCGCAACATTGCGGATGAATGTACGCCTGTAAGTAGACCCAGTATTGTTTTCGTAAATGTCGTCAACTGCTTGCACAACTAGCTTCGAAATTTTGCCGTCCCAAGCGGAAATGTAGCGATCATCATAGTCGCCTTCCCATTCTCGATCCAAACAATCTCGATGCCTGTAATGACCAAGTTTTTGGTATCCGAGACCTGGCTTACGGTAGAAGTTTGGAAATCCCGCCTTTGCATTGGTAAACGGGGTGAAGATGTACCTATACCCTTTGAGCCTCAAGGGTCCACGGGGCTATATCTCATTAGGAACTGTAGACTTTAGGTCAGGGTTGACGAACCAGAATGAGTGATTGTCCTGGCTGTTTCTCCGGATCTGGCGCCTGGCCGTTGTTTGGGGTATTGGAGACATATGTCGTCTCGTATACCGAAGCCTGGACGTTTTGGTCATGCATTTTGAAAATTACCGAAAGCAATTACACAGCTGTGTGATGAAACCTGGTCGGGAGTCTACTTGGTATTGTTGTTGTTGTTGTTGTTGATATTGTTGTGGTGGTGGCTGAAAGTGTTGATACTGTTGTGAATCATACACAGTAGACGCCTTTTCAGATTCACGTCAGCTGTGAATAGAAAAAGTTACACCTCAAACTCACTTGAGATGCGAATGTTGGTTGGGGGCGAGGTGGTGGTTGATTATATACCAGTGGCACAGCAGAGATGGTGACAGCGGGCTTATTTGGATCGTAGCTGCCTCCACCACAGTGACTCGATTGATTCTATCCAAATCAATCAGATTAGCAAGTGCTCGGTATAAGAATTTAGATTATACGAACAGGGTAATAAGATTGCTGGTATGATTGTACGTGGACAAAGGCACCAGTTTCAGGATCGACTCCTCCACCGTGTCGGCCAGAGAGATTAGCAGAGTAGTCCTGCCTAGTGTAAGCGGCTTGTGAAAAGGGGTGAAGGTAATTCAGGGCTATTATACCATTCAATTATAGCGCCTAATTGAAATGGACGGTAGTCTCTGCCAGCTTGCTCGAGTCACTGGCGAGGCGCGAACGCAAGCGATCTTATCAACTTTGAGACTTGGGATCTAGAGCCATCCTGATCGGTTTGATGGGGCCAAGTTACACATGACCCTAATTTTAGTGGGTGTATGCCACATTTGGGGTTCAGCTTGACATTATCCTGAATGATTGGCTGCGTTGGCGGCCCCATCGCCCCATTCCTGGCGAAGTGTGTGATGGCGTTAATGCATAATCGACAAAGACCGGAACTTGCCAGACAAGGCTGAAAGTAGTTTGTGTGAACGAATTTTCTGTACTACGTCTATGAGCAATGCCAGACCACACTATCTTCTCCGCCTGAAAGTTTCCAGGGATGGCGAAACTTTGCAAGATGGCGCACTCTTCTTGGCCTTTCCCACCCAGACACGTGTATAGCTTCAGCATACACATGTCAGTAGTTCGGAGAAAGCTAGATGTTACATTTATAGGCTCGCAGAATTTACCCTCTTGCACAATGTTGCCAGTTCCTGTGCTCCGCTAAACACAAAGCGTAGGTGTGTGTGGGTACCGTACCCTTTACTTACTGACCAGCGGACTTGTTACTTACCGGACGTTGGTTATCATATCATGCCGTGCCAAGACAGCTTTAAGCAACGAGGCAGACACTGTTAGCCCAGACACCAGGGCTGTATTCAAAAAAGAGGCTACCGTGCTGCACTCTACCAATCCGCGTGATGCGTGTTCTCGTGTGCACTGCCCTTTTGGGCAAAGATTGGCGAGGTCACTGCCAGCTGAATCCTTGGCAATCTCAGCCTGACGCCACCAATTTTGTTTCGCGCTAGCATTACTATCTTCTGAAAGGTCAGGACATGCTATTGCTTTTCCGTTGAGCTCCTGGATGAATTTTGCATTGTGTTTTTGGCCCCCAAGAGGTCGCCTGCAGGTGGGAGGGGGCTTGCTGCAAGCGATGGCTGCAGGGGCTCTGCATAGTGTCGTTTCCAGTTGTGCCACGGTTAGAGCCACGAGTAAAGTGTGACTAACCGGTCAGCTCACAAGTACTATCTCCGCCTAGAAGTCTTCGTACAATGATGTTATTACTTATTAGTCGGGTGCGTTCAGCCCCCTGTGCAAGCAGTAAAAGATGGCATCGTTTCGGAGCTTGACTGCAGACCGCAGACCTTTTCATGAGTTCAGAACCAAGTCGCGAAACAGTGCGGAATCCAGGAAAGAAAAGTCTTATGGAGTCGTAAATCTGCATGTCTTTGAATGGCTAGACTCAGCTGTCCAGGGTAAGGAGCTCGGTGGTATCCAGTCTATCGAAGCGCTCGAAGCGCAGAGCAAAGGGGCCGTCCGGGTAATGTGAGTATTGTACATAGCAGGATTCCCGACAGCAACTGACTGAAATAGATTCGCACCCCCAGATAACCCCACTGGGAACTACGGTGAAAATCTGCTTGAGTTTCTTGAAGAATGGGGAATCCCAAGCGCGTTTGTCGACGAGGGTCTGCAAGGTGTCTCACAGTCGTTCGCGGCTCGTGAAGATGTCGACGGAACAACGTTTGTGTGGTTCCATTTCTTGTGCAAAACTCTCGCAATAGTCGACAAAAAGATTGTCCATCTCAGCGGTGAAGAAGAAGACACTAGCGGACTAGGGATGCGTCAGAAAGCCCAAAGTCAAGCTCAGGCAAATTTCTCCTGGATAAAACCGGGGTTCGTACTCAAAATCCGAGAGCAGAACGCCACAACTCCAAAGGCTGCGCGTACATCCAGCTCAGGTAGCGATGGCACCTTATCACCAACCACAGCTTCGCCTGTGGTCGAATTGTTTTGTTTTGGGGTTCCAGCTTCGTTTCAGAGCCGCTTTCGTGCCTTGATAGACATGGCAAAGTGTGAGGATCTGATCCGAGATCCATATGCCCTGCTGGAGGTAGCATTCGAAGAAATGTACAAAGTCCTGGACTGGACAGGGTGGAACCTAGGAGATATTTTCGGGAAAATGGAGACAGTATGTCACCTTCTATGGCGTCAAGATGGCTGCTAACACGTCATCAGGAAGCACTGGAAATGGCGAGAAATCCTGGGAGAGCAACAAAGGACTTGCTCAAGGAACATTTTACCGGCCTTCACAATCTCGCGAAGCATACAATCTACTTGCGCGAGAACTGTGAGGCAGCCCTGGCTACCCTCCAAGGCCTCTATGATCACCATGAGAGTGTGTCCGGTAAAAAACCCAACTTCCACCAAAAGTTCACCCGCCAGGCATTGGACTACCGCAAGACGCTTTTTGAGTCTACACAGCGGCGGCTTACGAGTCTTGACGCACGCATCTCCAACATCATCCAGCTGTCTTTCAATGTGGTCACACAGGGTGACAGTAAAGTAATGCAGTCTGAAAACCAGAGCATGAAGACGATTGCTGTTACGACGCTTCTCTTCATGCCTCTGGGTACAGTCGCATCTATATTTGGCAGTCAGTTCATGCAACTGCAGGAAGAGTACCCTCACCATATTACAGTGTCGCAAGACTTTTGGCTCATGTGGGGTAAGTACAAACAAATGAATGATTCCTCAAGCGATGCTGATCTAATTCGTCTCCAGTCATTGCAGTTCCCTTGACTTTTATAGTCGTGGTTGTCTGGCGAGTGTGGTACGTGGATGCGAGGGAGCATCTCGTAGACGGGATGGAGAAGGAAGAAGGAAAGGGCTATTTAGGGTGGAGGTCGTTGTTTCGGAGGATACGCAGGAAAAATGCACCCGCGAAGATAGCCCCATAGCCGATGGTGGTGATGAGCTGAGAGAGCAACCCAATGGAGCTGCCACGTTGATGGATGGCAGGTACAACGACTTGACTTCTCTGATCATATAATAACAGGATTGAATATGCTACCGTACAAAGTATGTAGTTTAATACAGAGTGATACAACAAACGCAAAGCGACGCGCAGATGTGCTACAGCGAAATACCGCCGGTGTTTGTCACAAACGTGAACCGTCCAATACCGTCTAACCAACAATCAGTAACGCCAACCATTCATAACATGCCTTGGTCCATAGACATTCCAGTCCCCTCATGGTCTCGATGCCCAATATCCACCGCGCCACTAACTTGAACAAAGTCTTCCAACTCTTCACTTGTGGTCTTGAGCTTCTCCTTGACAGCTGTAACTCCCTCGATGCCTACTATATGGCGCGCAGGAGGGTTGTCATGACCCCCGATCGCAGTCAGTGCGTGCACTGTTTCTGCGATCAAACTGCTTTTCACTGCTGCGGGCAATGGCGCGTACAAGCTCGTCACTGTATTGGAATTGAGTAAATCGCCCATTGTCGGTTCTGCATCCTGTCCAGCCTCGGACATGTTGCTGTCTTCGCCAGGAGATTTCGTCTCGTCAAAGTTGTGAGGGGGGTGAGCAGAAGGGTTTTCGATGCGTTCTAGCTTGTCTAGGAGACCCGAGAAGATTTCCCGAGCCAAAGGCGCAGGGTTTTCGCCTTGAAGGTACTCCGGCATAGGAGGGACGGATGTGATGCGGTTTGTGAGCACGTTTACCTCCATATTTGCTTGAACTAATGACATCTTGACATTGAAGGGGGCGATTTCGTAGGCGAGACTCTATAGGGCAAATTTCAGTAGATTTAACGGCGCTATTCATTATGAAATACTCACATCACAGTAGCCTTCGATAGCCCATTGGGAAGAGCAGTACATTCCCAGGCCTGGCGTGCCCAGATGACCGGCTGTTAATAGTCAGAATACGCGCAAGTCGATAAGAGCCGTAAAGAGAACCTACTGATGCCAGTTATCACAATGAGATGACCGTTCTTCCGTTCTCGCATGATGGGAAGCACGGCTTTGATGATATTAACGTTCGCGAAAAAGTTGATCTCGAAGATTTCGTCAACTAGACTTATTGTTCGAATGCTCTGGGCTAGCTCCTCAACCGTCCCTATGACAGCTACCCTCAAGATCGGTGATCAGCCCAAGTTTTCCTTTGACGCAAAGAGGGCTTACCTTCGCTCGCGGCGCATAGTAGAACGTCAATCCGCCCAAATGCTTCCACAGCCTCGGCAACCGCTGCCTGGCATTGACCAACGACCCTTTATACGCGATGCAATCAGCGCAATAACAGTCTTGACGCGATTTTCGAATACATACCTACTGTCCAATGCCACAACCCTCAGATGCTCACGCCATCTGTCTGTTTGTTTCACATCTTGCAAGAACGTCCGAAAATCGTCTACTTGTCCCTCTCTTTTCTCAAACTCAACAGGCATCACGCCGGCCACGACATAGTCACCATGCTCGAGTACTTGTCTCGCTAATGCGATAGCTATTGGCGATACTCCTCTCGTGATGAACCATACGCGTGGAGCGTTGTGTGGAGGAAAGTGTGGTGACTTGGGCCGTGGAGGCTTTGACGATGAGGATGGCGCGTTGCTTGTCATATCGGGATCACCACTGAGGAACACTTCATGTCGCTAGTCGGCTGCAATGTCCATTTGTACCCCGGACGTCTGAGCAATACGTTTCGCGTGGGAAAGTGGGGACGGCATTGCAAGTGCCTAACTCCATAAAAGGCCGGTGCTAGTTTCAAAAGGCACTAGCGCGCACGAAAATGACTTGGACTATTCACTGCACAACCCCACTATTGCGACCGTTTGTCATGATTCTACAATGCTGCTTCAGAAATCAACAAACCATCCAGCGAATTTCAACAGTTGCGATTCAACGTCCCTCAGTTGTATAGAGCCTGACTTTACTAATCGGCCTTGGCAAACTTAAATTGCTAAATTGATTCCGCACATCCGGCTGCCTTCCCCATTCACTGCAGGTACGCTTTTTTTTCTTGAGTCTCCCTGGGCTTCCTATCATCCCACAGTACTCGGCATTTCCCCGAAAGTCTGTACGGCCCCGATACACCCCCCAGCCCCTTGCCATTTCACATGGCATTAAATTGTTTTTTGTCGGGTCAAATTATCAATTCACACACTACAAGAATGCTTCGAGTCAATGGATTCCATCTTTCCAGCTGACATTGATCAGACTACAGTTATCCAGAGGGATACAGGTTGTTCTGACAGCTATCTGACAAAAATAGTACAGCGTCCAGCTAGTTCCCTGACCACCCTGGCAAACTTGCCAGCAACACAAATTTTGTATAGGGCTTCATCCAGTCTGCCGAAGAAATCCCAAACTTTGTGTCAGGTGCTCCAAACTCCAGAATGAGTCGACCTGCATCTCTCGCGCAATACCAGCGCCACTCAGTCCACCTCATGTCTAGGGTTCTCAATGTCCGCGCCAATACCTCACCCTTTACACTCGTCCTCGATGACCTCAACCAGCGGGCACATCCTTTTCTAACCGAGATGATGCGACGCGCACTATCTCGGAATGTCAATGTTGTTGTCGTTGCTTTTGAATCATCACATTTCATGTCAGCTATCCGCACCGTCCCCGGGTTTGGCGCCACCGGAGAGGAGATCATGCATGGACTGCGCAAGGCCCTGAGTAGTACAAAAGAGAGCCTCGTCATCATCGACTCACTATATGATGCGCTCAATGGGAAAGGCATCGATATGGGCAGGCTCTTCCATATGGTCGCTGGAGAGTTCGCGTCCACCCTTGTCGGTGTCTATCATCAAGATATGCTACCTGGCCATAACGTGCGACCGGAGACTCCGTATGCCCCCCAGGCACTCGATCTGGTCACATATATGGCGACTTCCGTCATTACCTGCAAATCTCTAGCTCACTGTCTCGCTGCCAAGGCAGCTAGAGAGCGCAGTCTGCCTGAGCCTACCCACGGTCTGCTTCAGGAAGCCGAAGGCATCGTCCAATGTCTCGACGCCAACGATCGCCGTGGCATCGTCCTTGAGGCCGAATTTCGACGCAAATCTGGCCGTTCTGAGGGCGAGACTTATTTTCTCCGACCTGGCCGTCGCTCGGATTATCAAGCTCCCGTTGGTGGTTCGCCTTTCGGTACAATCAAGCAAGAATTCGTCATTCTACTCGATCAGCTTCCTGCATACGCGAGCCAGGACACGAAAGCGTTTGCAAATACCGCTGACAATGAGATGGAATCGACGTTCAATCTCGGCCTTACCGACAAGCAGAAGCAGGCGCGCGAAGGCATCGTCCTTCCTTACTTTGATGCTCAAAAGGGTGAGGGTGGTGAGGGTGGCCGTATTCTATACGACATGGGCTCTGAGGATGACTTTGATGAGGAAGAGGATGAAATTTGAGCAACTTGGTCTTGAACTATTTTGAGTGCCCCGGGTCATGCGTTTCACGAGAGCATCTTAGATACCCTGCATGGTATGGCGTTATGGAATAGAATGGTGATACCACCTGGCTATAGACAATCGTTTGTTCATCGAAGATGGGATTTTGTACACGAAAAGTGCAAAATATTACTATCTGCTGATATGTTTCTGCTTTTTAGTAGTAACCGCTTGTTTGAATTTGATACGCAGTAGCTCTCTACACCTCCTCATTGATTCATTGACTCCCTTCCTGGTTTTGAGGTGTTGATCTCTTCTCTTCTTACTGAATTTGAACATTGCTTTCTACGACAGCCATCGTTACTGATCAGGCTGAGCCTCTAGCCCTTTTCCGCATTGGTGGTCCTACTGTTGTGCTCTGCATAAAGTATACCTGCTGCTCACAATCATCCACCTCTTCTTCACACCACGATCCACGAATATCTGCATTCATTCGGTGCATTTAACCTTTCTTTTCAGCTCATAAGCCATGGTATTTTCCTTCTTGGTCACCTTGATCTCTTCGCTACCCCCCTTCTATCTAATACTGCCACCATACCGCCCGACACTCGGTAGCATCGACGTACATCACTGTTGTTCGCTGTCTCTCTATATCGGCATGCACGCCAATCCCATCTCTTCCATGCCTCCCTCTTTGATGCTCATACCACCGTCTGGCTAGGCGTTCGATTACACTAACAGAGTGCTCTTTCGTGACAGCATACCTTCTGGGCTTGAGCAGGTGAGACCAGTCCTACCGCCTAGCGCGTGTATCTTGAACCAAAGGGGAGCAGCCGGGCCAGCGATTTGGGAAGGTGCCACTTCGCGGAGGTTCGACTCCTCAGCAACTAAAGGGGACCGGAGTTGGACTAATCAGGGTTCTTGGCTCAGCCTTCCTCTTCCCGCACTCACCAGGAATTTGCTGACGAAAGGAAACTTTCGCGCGTCTCACGGATCTTTTCAGCTTCCACACCGCGCGTCTGCACCGGCAGTTGCTCGCCATTGCCCGATCCGAACGATTATTCTACCGACAGGCCCTCGTCCTATTCTCCTTATTTCGTTCTATCTCTCGCTCGGTCCGTATTCTCTTTTTGTCTTACAATCGCTACGTGGGCATCTTTGTGCATTCTGCATGGTCTCTACGCCTTGTACAAGGTCCGAATCTGTCCTTATTGGATGCACGAGTATACATGACGAGGTTTGGAGGTTTTGGAGGTCTAGAGATCGGGCTGCCTAGTTCTGTTCGCTTCGTATCAGTTACTTTGCAGCTGGAGCTATGAAATTAGGAGTGTTTATTCGAGCTCAGTGCAATTCAGGCTCACTTATCTCGTCTCTCATAAATACACCTGACGATTCTCTTGCTATTATATGTTCCGAATATGAGCTGTTGTCTATCCTTTCTTCCCATCGTCGACTCCATCCCCTTCCTTGTCGCTTCCTCCATCTTCTTCCTCATCATCCGCCATCTCGGCATTTTTTTGACATGATTCGTCGTTCGTGACGACGGCGACGAAGCAGCCTCTTCTTCCTGTGGCTGGCTATCATCTTTGCTCTCGTTGCTTTCCCAATGTCGCCTTCTGCCCCATTTTCTACGATTGAGACTTGAACATCGTATCTCGACAGTCGCCTTACAGTCGCCAGGACTCTTCTGATCATCGAGCGGTCCTCCTTGCTGACCACTGATTCGAGACTATTAGGACCGTGAGCTTGGTGATGTTTAATCAGTTCAACCACCGCTGGCAAACTGCAGAGCACCATGATACTCTGCACCTTGATGCGTGTGGCAGTGCATTTTCGCCTGATTTTACTGCGCGCTAGCCCCATGGCAAGTATAAGTGCGAATATGTGAACTCTTTCGGACGTTATGAGGTTCTTAGCTCTGGCCTGGCCATGCTCGATACCATGTGCTTGCTACTCCGTTGGTAGAGTGAAGGGCAGGCCCACACCTGGCGCCGTGCTTTGAATAATACCAATACCGACGCCTGAATTGAGGCCGAAGTCGACCGCTGTGTGCAGGAGCAGGGAAATTTGATGTGCAGCTGGTGGGGTGTCGCTGAATTCGGGCATGTTGGGAAATGGATGATATACGAAAAGCCTAAGGCGGTTTTGCAGAGTAGCCTTGTGGATGGGTTGCAAAGATGTCCATGGAGATAAGGCTGGAGGGGCAATGTGGATGATGTGTGATTGGCTTTTTCGATGATTAGGGAACGGGGAAGGCACGAAGCAGAGGGCTATGGGTCACGCGATCTCAGTCTCGCTTACAGTCCATGGTTAATGTGTAGTCGCCTAGGAGCATTAACACTGAGTAGACTATCATGGCTTGGGCAGGGTTGTTGGAAAGCTGTTTCGTCGACTATTCGAGGCGGATACTATTACTACAAATCAAAACATGGTTGTATGAGAGTGTACCAACAAACACCTCACATCCCGCAGCACGCTCCATGGGACAGCTGTTGTAGAACTAGGCAACTACTTTTGTAACAGGCATAAAAATTAGGATCGGTGTACCATATTATCAAGCAAATGAAAATATTGGGGACATGGGCTAGATCTGGTTGTTCGAGGGTGCTCACTGAATGCCATCTGTACACCCTTTCGTACGCCGTGTAGAGGGGGTAGTATCTTAGGAAGCTAGAGAATGTGTGAGTAACATGGACGAGTTTGTTGGCGCGTAGTGCTATGTATGTAAAGGGGCAGGTGCAGAGTCTTTGTTTCGCAGCTATATTGAAGAGAGATGCCACTAAGTGTTTACTCTCTGTGTGCGGCGTGCGAAAGGGGGTAGAGAGATCAAGTCCTGTTCGTGCAGCATTGCCAAGCTAAGTTAAGGATATCGATAGCATCACGTGAGCACCCTCGAACTACCAGACCTACTTAGCCCATGTTCCCAATATTTCCATCTGCTCGATAATATGTTACACCAATCCTGATTTTTATAGTACATACGACCATAGGATTTCTCGGCAGCACGGAAACCCGTTCGATCTTCCCTAGTTAAACAGAATACCGGCGGATTAGTAGTCAGGTGGGTGACCACTGGCGAATCCCCGCTGTCGTATGTTTTTGAAGATTCTTTTTTTGCTCAGTGAATATGTCATGTGATCACGGGTTAGCGCTATGGTATGGCTTTGCAACTATCTTGGGTTACGAGTCTCTTAACATATATTCCATAGTTGTAATAAGATTGTTTTTTAATATTTCGACTTCTATTTCCAAAAACTACAATGGTGTACTATGACATGTATCGCCCAACTTGGTAGGGCTGAATGGCGACGGTCTTGGCAACCGAACCCAGCCAACGGTTTGATCTGCTCTTCGCGACAGTCGCTTCCCAACCTCACGCACAGCTCCCTACAACATAGCAATGTCAGATAACGAGCGATCGCGCGACCGCTTCCGCGAGCGAGACAGCCGTCGCGAACCACGTGAAGGCCGTGAGCGAGGCGGCACACCCACAGAACGGCGCAACCGCTCGCGCAGTCCTAGAGACCGCGGCAGCCGACGCGACACCCGATATCGTTCACGATCGCCATACCGGAAAGATGAGCGCGATGGAGCTGGGAGGGGTGGTGACCGAGCCAGACCTGGAGCTGGTCATGATCGCGGACGAGGGCGCGACGACAGGAGGGGAGGAGGCAGGGACGACCGCCCCAGCTTCCGCGACCGCTCACCACCGAAAGGACCTCGCGGTAGTGCTCGCGGTCCATTTGGCGGCTCTGCAAAGCCTCCAACTGGTCCTCGCTCCTCGACCGACATCGTCAAGGAAGAGACACCAGATGTCGAGATGAAGGATGAGAGGCAGAAACCAGAAGACATGGACGACGACGAATGGGAAATGCTAAAGGTCATGGGCTTTGGCGGATTCAAGAGCACTAAGAACACCAAAGTGCCAGGGAATGACAAGAACTATGGGGTCAGAAAGGACAAGCAGCTCCAGGCCAGACAGTACATGAACCGCCAGGGTGGATTCAACAGGCCGCTGTCGCCGAGCAGGTCATAATGAGATGGGTGAAGATGTGCTGCAAGGTCTCACATCAATTGCTAGGATCACGACGATACTTTTGAAGACTTGAGCTTGAAGCATGCAGTCGTAGTCGTCTTTTGGGGTTACTCAGCGCAAGGCAAAAGCATGCTCATGGGGGATATGGCCATGAAATGCCACGACAAGCCGTTGGATTGCATGCATTTGGGGAAGGACCAGCTCACGGTATGACGCCTTGATATTTTATCATATTTGGTTCTCTTTGAGTCTGACCGGAACAGAAGGAACATGTGTCAACACAAAACTTGTTACTGTAAGCAGGTTGGCAAAGTGTAATTGCATTCGTCTTTTCAGGCAAATGCTGCTCTTAGAATGCTAAATCAACTACTCTTACCGATGACTAGATGAATCGCTCTGCTTACTCCGTGAAGCGTGCCAGGAGATAGGATACAGGGCTTGAACAGGCGCGAATGTTAGACAGGATTTGTTCGGCTGAAATTTGTGCTTAGTTTACAATTGCGTCGTCAAGTCCGGGGAAGTGCATATGCTTCGCACAATATGTGGAGAGGGAGTACTTGCAGCCATCCAATCAGGAGCGATTGCGGCCGCGGCCGTGGCTGTCTGAGCGAGATGTGTCCCAAACCCCGCAAGCTTCAAGGTCCGGAGCTCCAGCTTCACACATCACAATGACGCGCGACAGCAGACATGGCACCCTCTGGAAGGGGCTGACATGTCTTTTTGCACTCCAATTGCCCCTTGTGGGCGCACAGCTGGCAGAGGTAGAGAAGGCTACAAACGCCAGCTTGCTCTGGGGACCCTATCGTCCAAACTTGTACTTTGGCGTCAGGCCACGCATTCCTAAGAGCTTAATGGGCGGGTTAATGTGGACCCGAGTGGAGGACTATCAAAGTGTGCAGAATAGTAAGTACCACTGGTAATTGTCTGAATGGATGCGAGCAAGACGGGAAGCATCTAGTCACCTTCACATGGTTAGCACCAACAAGACCAATTGCTGATTCGATAGATTTCCGGCACACCTGTGAGCAGCACGAGCTCGATGGCTACGGCTGGGACGAGTATGATGTGCGTAGCGGCGGCCGACAAACAATCCACGATCCTGCGAACAAAATCGACATCACCACCGAGTTTATCAAGTTCCCAGGTGGAGAACACGGCGGCAGCTGGGGCGCGAGAATCAAGGGAACACCCCGAGAAGACGCCAGCCCGAATCTTCGTACGACGGTCATCTGGTACAACACGCTCGAAGGTCTGGGTAGCCTGGAAGTCGCAGATGCTGACACGGAAGAGCCGGGTGTTAAAGGGGATGTTGTCTTGAAAGGGCAGACGACTGAGCTTGGTGACTTTGAAGTCAGGGTCACGGAAGGCAAAGGCGAGCACCCCGTCACTGGTCATCCGAGCTGGGACGATAAGCCTTTGGACAGGACACTGGTTCATAGCGGACAAATACCTGATGAGGCACTATGGCAGGTCAAGGCCATTTTGTTCGCACACATGAAGGGTCAGATCGACGTCTTGATCCCAAAGTACGACGAGCAAAATCCCCCACCACCTGCCCAGGTTTACACCATCCAGCATTTGCCTGGCCAAGGAAATATGCATATTGTTCAAAAGGTCTTTGAGGGGCCATTCGAGTTTGATGTCATCTTCTCATCGGGGTCTGCTCCTGAAAAGGTTACCTCGCAAGACATTACCCAGCAGATTGACTCGGTCACTTCAAGCTTCTCATCTCGCTTCACCAAAATCTTCGAACCACAAGCTCCTTTCCTCAAAGAGCGTTACGAGGAGTTTTCAAAGTCGCTATTCTCGAACCTGATCGGCGGTATCGGCTACTTCTTTGGAGACTCTCGTGTCGACCGCTCCTACGACCCTGCTTACGAAGAGGACAGTGAAGGGTTTTGGGAGGAGGCTGCCGAGGCGCGAAGCAGGAACGTGGCTGAGCTCGAGGGGCCTTCGGAGCTGTTCACTGCAATTCCATCTCGGCCATTCTTTCCACGTGGCTTCCTTTGGGATGAAGGTTTCCATCTGTTGCCTGTCATTGACTGGGATGCTGACCTTACCCTTGACATTATCAAAAGTTGGTTCAAGCTCATGGATGACGATGGCTGGATCGCCCGTGAGCAGATTCTCGGTCCGGAAGCCCGCAGCAAGGTGCCTGAAGAGTTCCAGGTTCAGTATCCTCACTACGCGAACCCCCCGACGCTGTTCATGGTCATCACTTCTTTCCTCGATCAGCTCGATGCGATAAAGACGGACACTAGTAGCGAAAAGCTTCGTCAAGAAAAGTCTTACTCGATGCAATTGTCAAACCGCGAGGCAGCACTCGAATACCTCCGCACTCTCTATCCACTGCTGAAACGCAACTACTTCTGGTACCGCAAGACGCAGGCCGGTGATATCAAGAGTTATGAACGTCAAGCCTTCTCTTCGAAAGAGGGCTACCGCTGGCGTGGACGTACCCCCACGCACATCCTTACCTCTGGCCTTGACGACTACCCCCGCGTTCAGCCACCACACCCTGGCGAGCTACATGTCGACCTCATCAGTTGGATGGGTATGATGACCCGTGCCATCAAGCGCATCGCAATCTACCTTAACGAAGAAGATGACGCAGCAGAGTTTGCTCGCTACGACGAAGCCATTACCCGAAACATTGACGACCTGCACTGGTCCGAAAAAGACCAAACATACTGCGACGCCACCATTGATGACTATGAAGAGAACGCCCTGGTTTGCCACAAGGGATACATTTCCCTATTTCCTTTTATAACGGGCTTGATAGACAAGGACAGCAAGAAGCTCGGTGCAATCCTCGACCTGATTGAGGACGAGGAAGAGCTCTGGAGTCCATATGGCATCCGTAGTTTGAGCAAGAGCGACGAGTTCTACCACACCGCAGAAGATTACTGGAGAGGACCAGTTTGGATGCCAATCAACTACCTAGCTGTGACCCAACTTCTTGTAAGTCTTCCTGTCAAAGGAAATCTCCCATCTTGTTCCCTTTTTTTACTAACCTGATTTTTCTTCTCAACAGAAACTCGCACAATCTCCCGGACCCTACCGTGCGCGCGCCACGAAGATTTACACGGAGCTCCGCAAGAACCTGGTCAAGACGGTGTATGAGAGTTGGAAGGAGACGGGATTCGCGTGGGAGCAGTATAATCCTGAGACTGGTAAGGGGCAGCGGACGCAGCACTTTACGGGGTGGACGAGCTTGGTGGTGAAGATTATGGCGATGCCGGATTTGAGTGGGGAGGAGGCGAGGGAGAAGGATGAGTTGTAGATGGGTGATGGGAGTGGGGTGGGACAAATGGTATGTGGGTATGATATGGAGTGCTAAATGAGACGTGAGATGGAAATGTAGATGAGATTGAAGAGTAGTGGAATAAACGGTACCTGTACCGTCACACTATCTCATCGGCTTGAGAAACAGTTTGAATACTGGAGATGTGATCATTAACAGTCCCGTTCTAAGTGAACCATGTTTTCCTTTTGTTTATTTTTCTACTGCCATGTCAACTGGGGGCGAAGATTCGAGAGGTTATTTTTTTTACTATATATTAAATAAAAACGTGTCAGGTATGTTGCGAGAGAATAGACCAAAACCATGGCAGAGTGTCGATTTTTTTTTGTCGAACGGGGACAAAGATGTAAAAGTTTATGTTTTTATATTCGATTGCTGTTTTATATTTAAATCATCACTCGACATTTCTATTGTGTATGAATTTATTGTCCCATCTAACAACCTTTGCTGCATCTCCACTAATATCCATGTCTACAATTCTCTATTGAAATACCTTTTAAGCGTAATTGATATATCTACTTCTCTATTTTATTTTATTTTCATCTAGGTAGATTAACGGGGAAATCGAGAGGGTTTTTTCCTTCTTATAAGAGTATAGATGTATGTAGCATTTTTTTGGTGTTCTTCTCCTCTTCTCTTTATTCTAGATATTTCAAATATCTGAGGATGATTGCGGTGCAAAAGTATCAACATCGCCCCAGACTTATGCTTGTGAGAGTGTGAAATGTAAAAAAATATGAGGAGAAGATGGATAGTAGTATGGAGAGTTGATTATGAAAAAAATAGGAGTGGGTATGGAATAGCTATTCATAAGTATTCGTTGATATTTGATTACTTGTGAAACCGGTACTGATAGATTTCTTTTCGTTGTGCTATATGACACCTCTCATGATGGCAGATTTTTTGGTTTCCATTTCCTTGACCACAGATGCATTGGTTTAGTGAGAAATTGGGTAGGATAGATGTGCACGTGGTGTTTTATTAGGTACTAAATGCAAATCGTTGTTTTAATCAGGAGTGATGCAGGCCTATCGGCAGAGGGAAACAACAATGAGAGCAGCGGTACGGTGAATTAATGGTCACTTCATATCCTAAAAGTGTATCATAAATGCTATGATGTGGGTATCTAGATATCGTATAGGGCAATAGTTTAGTGAAGTGAAGTTTGCTATTTTTCAATTTTTATTTATAATAGGAGTACGTATTTTTTTCTTTGGCGCATAATAGGTAAAATAATTTTGTCACTCGTAAAATCCACATTACTTTTCAAACATTGTTACATGATAGAATATGCAATTCCTGAAAGGGTATTTTATTATTCTTGAGATGTCAAATTGTAATGTTGATACATGCCATCAAGCATACAACGAATGTCACCCATATTCTAAACTCTCTTCACCCACCACAACAACCTTCATCTACACAATATTATGCTCCAATTCCAATCATGTACAAAGACGGCTCACGACAATCCCAAACGAAATTCCAAGTCATGGTACGTGGGGCTTTCGGAGATGATACAGAAGGTGTAAACCTACCATACGAGATATGGTCCTAGAGCGTTACACTAAAATTACGTCAACCTTGTTGTCTGCACGGGAGAACCCTATCACGCGTGGAAACCCCTTTTTTCCCTTTACTGGTTTTACTCGCCAGCGAGAATGCAAAACAAACAAAAAAAAGGGGATCACCGAACAGAGTTGAGAATGAAATTACGATGAGCAATGTGCTAGCCGAAGAAATACAGCTTACTATGCGCCACACACGGGACTTGGAGTGAGAGAAAAAAAACCAATAAAGCCAAGAGAGGCCAGTTTTGTTTATACGAAGATAAAAGGAGAATTAAAAGGAGTGCAAAAGTAATGGCAAATGATATCTTTTCATGTTGAACACTAGGCCAAGTGTTGCAAAAAGAAAACAACTACGAGCCAAGAGGTTGCACAGACGAGTGTAATGGGAGACTGTGGTGGCACATGGTTGCTCCGCCCAGGCGCCTGTCCGCACAGAGCCATACTTGGCAGCGGAGGGACGACGATTGAGTGGTGACCGTGTACGCGGAGAAGGGTGCACGTGTGTCTCTCCAGATTCCTTGGCTAAAAAGTTTTTTTTCCCTTGCTACTTTCAGTGTCCGGATGCAATGCCGAGGACTATCTAATCGGTAAAAGCATGGAGAAATGGAAGAATGCCGTCGGAAGCGGGGTCGAGATGCAAGTGGTTGCGTGATTAGATTGCATGGTCAAAAGGCGGACGGATATATGGCAAAAAGGCAGTCATCATGGCAAGATCGGATGTACATGTGGGGGTCGATGACAGGTCAAAATCTGGGGAGTTGAGGGTTCGGATGAACCCGCGATGGTTGCCAAGAACAATATGGTGCAACCTCTGAAAATGCCGCACTAAAGTGTCAGCGGCTTGGACAAGCTGGGCACACTTTGGACAGAGTAGGAATGTATTTGACGATAGTAACGGATGATGGTAAGCCGGACGCGGAGCATAGTGCCCGGGCGGAGATGCGACGAGCACAGCGGACGGTGTTGTTGGATTGTGCGGAGAATGGGAGAGCCAGCGCCAAGGGCGATCTACCAGATCCGGCACTGATACAAACAATTGATCTGCTGCTTGGCAGGTATCAGAGCAGTCACTTACAGGTGCGACCATGATAGATGATTTGAGTGGCTATACGTTGACGGGACAGGAGCAATGTGGTTGAGGGCATGTCGCACTATGGTTATGCAAAGTTTTCTACCACACCCAGGTGGTGATAGCAGGGTTTCCTGGTATGTATGACTACGCGTGAGTAATTGCACATGCTCCGATATCAATGCTCCTCACAGATCAAGTTGGAATTGATTGGTGGGGGCCTTGGTATACATATGTTCAACGCAGGTGGACAGTGTTGAATTTGTCATTGAACATGACAAGAGTGCATTTGGTTGAGTAGACGTCCGGTGTATGCAATCGCGACCAGGCCGCAAAAAGACACGAGTGAGGCGGGTTGGTGGAGCCCACCGTCCCTGCATGCGTCGGATGCAAGGGTTCGCGTGCCGTGAGCAGTTGGCGCGGCAGACATGGTTTGGAAAAAAAAAGCCATTGTTTAGTTGGGAGCAGGGACAGAGTTCGGAGGCTGGGAACGAAACAATGGCAGCCGCACATGAGCCTCAGGTAGATCAGCCGTGAAGGTCGGGAGTGCCTCACCGGAAGCGTGTCACGAGGCTGGAGAGCTAACTAAGATGGAGAGTGGTGAAAGTTTCCCGAACATGTGTCGGTGTTTGAAACGCGGCGTACAACAATTGGCTTGGCGTGTGGGTGCCGCAACGCCCATGCTGCAGGTACGAAGGCATCGCGAAAAGACGTTGACGGTGGTGATCAGCGCAAGCGATGGGGCCGTCTGTCTCAGGACGAAGCACAGAGGGTCGTGGCCGTTATAGCACATGGATGGTGACAGATGGGCAAAGGACAATACTCGAGAAACCTTGTAGCAATAGCATGTACAAACAATACAATAGACGAGATAGCACACGGCGTAAGGGTGCGTGCGACGAGCGCGGACCGACACCGGTGGGTGGGGCGCGCGGTGGGAGCGATTCAGAGAGCCAGTCGAGGGCGAGGGTTGGCGTCGGTAAAAACGATGAGTGATGGGATGGCAGGCGGAGGATGGTATGCAGTACGTGTTCGCACTCGTACACATGTGGGTTAGAGCGATTATTCCCGCACGGCGGTGAGGCTCGCTCGCGTGCCGGCGAAGCATCGGCAGTGAGGGTGGCAGTAGCAGGAGGAAGGCGTGTCACGTGCGTGGCAGTAGCCGTGGCCGTGGCGGCTGCCGTGTTGGGAAGGCCATCCACGGTCTGGATGGAAACCGGGGCAGACTCGCAGGCTCCCCAGGCCGTCGCAGGCATTAGGATTGGCATTGGCACGACACAACGAGAACGGCCAGGCCAGGCTCTTTTTTGCAGCCAAGGCCTGTGCGACGGAACCGTGTTTCAATTTCTCCACGGCACACGCTGGGCGTGTAGTGGAGCGAGCGAGCAAGTAAGTGCGGTTGGTGGTATTAGTCGTCTGGCCATGATAACACAACTGCTAACGGTCACGACCGGGGGTGGTCAGGGTTGGCCGGGCGACGGCGTGACAGTAGGTGTGATTCGGCCGACATGGCTGGCCGTCTCAGCAGCGGTAGGGCTCGTTGAGACAGGGCCGATGCCCGAAGCAGGCCGTGGGGCGTGCTGGATCATGGAGAGGGAGGGGGGAAGTCGGATATTGAGGCTCCATGGTGCTTGGTGGTGCGTGGGGCTGGAAGGCCGCTAGAAGAAAATTGTGAATGCAGCCAAAAGTCGCGCAGGCGTGGGGAGGGCTCGGGGGACCACAGCCAAGGGCCAAAGAAAAAATGCCTCGCAGGATTGAGCGGAGTCGAGGGGCGAGCCAAGGCGACAAGCATTGTTTACAGAGCGAGACGAAGCTTGGTGCTCGCTGCGAGTGCCAGTCAGTGGCGGCGAGTCGACGAGGTGGTGCTGTGGTGCTACTCGATGCTGGCCGGGCGTGGGTTGCAGTTGGCCAAACGTCATGGGGGCGCATCCCTGCCGCGCCTGCACGCTTGTCGCGGAATGTCGCGCTATCTCCAGCTTAATCTCAGCAGCCGGCGACGGAGACGCGTTGGAGGAAACGAGACGAGCGATGCCGGGTTAGGGAGCAACAGACGATACACGGGCAGGCAATAGTAGCAGGGCAATTGAGGGTGGCTGGGCGGATGGTTTTGGGCAGAGTAGTTAGTGGCTTGTAGCAAGTATTGGTGGTGGAGGTGGAGAGTGGAGGGGAGTAGTGGCAGCAGGAGCAGGAGAGCAAGAGGGCAGGAGCGATAGTGGTAGTAGCAAGCAGTTCTTAGCAGCAAGCAGCAACACCGTCAAGGTGCTTTGCCAATTGCTTCCTTCCTTTCCTTCTCCCGGGGCGGAACAGACCGGCAAAAGGTTAGAGAAGGAAAAAAAAGTCACACACAAATGATGCAGTCATGCTGAAGGGAGTGGGATGATTGCAGCAGTAGTAATGGTAATCTGCCCTGTCTCTCACTCACTCCCTCACTCATGCCGATTCCTTCACCATCACTCACCTGCCCTGCACCCACTCGCAGCAGCCGCCGCCCGCCCATGACGACGAGGCAAAAGCAGTCGGATAATCGCTTGTCAGCAGCGCGCGACGGCCACCCGCCCTCGGCCGGTCACTGCTGCACCGCCAAAACGGCCAATCTCTGCTGTTTGCGGCGCGCCGATGATGTAGCGTGCGGTGCACGGACCCGGGGTGCTGCAAAAATGCCCCCGGGCTGGTCGGGTCGAGCTATTCCCCAACCATGGCTAGTTTTATGACAATCATAAATCCCTCATAGCGGCCAAAGGTCGGTCCTTGCTGAGTTTTTCCCTGGTTGATACGTGGGTGAGCTTCTCGCACGCTACTTAACCAGAGCCGCGCCCGCCCTCTGAACACTTCTTCACAGAGAAGGCCCTGCTTGCGGTTCCCCTTTGCCCAGCACTTTCGACCTGACCTCAACCTCATCCAAGTCAAGTCGCCCGGAAAGCCTTCTCTGTGCCCAGAGTTACCGGATATAATAATACATACGAGCAACACCCAATCCCTAATTCGACTCCGACATGGCGCCCAACGACGATGTTGAGCGCCCGCGGGCCAGCTCTGGCGCTGAGCGCCAGAAGTCCATCGTCTCCATGACCGAATTCGATGGCATGGACGAATACACAGCGCTCCAGAAGTACATCCTCTTCTACCGTGACGCAAAGGTCAACCCCCACGCCACGCCCACCGTCAAGGTCAAGAAGTGGTGGCAGTTCTGGAAGTCCGGTGCTACCACCGCTGCCCCCGTCGCCGACGCTGGCGCTGTTCCTGATGATTGTAAGTCTTCCTTCCATCGCTCTGCTATCCATCCCCTTCCCTTCCCCCTACTTCCCCACGCCCGCCTCGCGACCGCAATCGCGCATCCTCCACACCTACACGCGCGCACACACCACTCGCCTGCCACCTGCCTATTACGACTACTTGGCAATACCCATTCGCCTTTTGTTGTCGTTGAGCAGCAGAGGCCGCAATGTGGTCGCTGGCGTTGCGGCATGGTCCAAGCTCAAGCTCGAGCTTCCTGCCCTGCTAGCTCAGCCCGTGGCGGCAAAGCGCAGTGGAGAATCCATGCACGTCGACTCCACCAAACTATCCGCTACTGTCCTCCCCAGCCGCGCCCTGCAAAACATGCGCAAAAAAAGACATTCTTGCTAACATTGCCTCGCAGTCCTCAACACTGAGCTTCGCACTGGTCTGTCCTCGCACGAGGTCGAGGAGCGCCGCAAGCGCTATGGCTTCAACGAAATCACCAGCGAGAAGACCAACCTTCTCAAGCAGTTCATTGGTTACTTCACCGGTCCTATTCTCTACGGTAAGTACCCGCCCCATCCTTGCGCAAACTTTGTTTTAGCGCAACTGCTAACGCCTAGCCAGTCATGGAGCTCGCTGCTCTTCTCGCCGCTGGTCTTCAGGACTGGATTGATTTCGGTGTCATTTGCGGTATCCTGTTGCTCAACGCCATTGTCGGTTGGTACCAGGAGAAGCAGGCTGCCGATGTCGTCGCATCGCTCAAGGGTGACATTGCCATGAAGGCCACTGTCGTTCGTGACAACCAGCAACAAACCATCCTCGCCCGTGAACTCGTCCCCGGTGACATCGTTGTCGTTGAGGAGGGTCAGACCGTCCCTGGTGATGCCCGTCTTATCTGCAGCTACGACCACCCTGAAGACTTCGAATTGTACATGAAGCTCAAGGCTGAAGACAAGTTCCACGACGCTGATCCCGAAGACGAGAAGGACGATGATGTCGACGAGGAGAAGTTCGACGAGGAGAACCCCATCACCCAGGGCCACCCTCTCGTTGCCTGCGATCAATCGTCCATCACCGGAGAGTCTCTCGCTGTCGACAAGTACATGGGAGAGGTTGCCTACTACACCACTGGTTGCAAGCGCGGCAAGGCCTACGGTATCGTCATCACCACTGCTAAGCACTCTTTCGTCGGTCGCACCGCTACCCTCGTTCAGGGCGCTCAGGACCAGGGTCACTTCAAGGCTATCATGAACTCCATCGGAACGGCGCTTCTCGTCCTCGTCATGTTCTTCATCCTGCTCGCCTGGATTGGTGGTTTCTTCCGTCACATTCCTATTGCCACTGCCCGCGAGGGAACCGACAAGTCCGTCACTCTCCTCCACTACGCCCTCATCATGTTCATCGTTGGTGTCCCCGTCGGTCTTCCCGTCGTCACCACCACCACTCTCGCCGTCGGTGCTGCCTACCTTGCTGAGCAGAAGGCTATCGTTCAGAAGCTCACTGCCATCGAGTCGCTTGCTGGTGTCGATGTTCTCTGCTCTGACAAGACCGGTACTCTCACTGCTAACCAGCTTTCGCTCCGTGAGCCCTACGTCGCTGAGGGTCAGGATGTCAACTGGATGATGGCCGTCGCTGCTCTTGCCTCTTCCCACAACCTCAAGTCTCTCGACCCCATTGACAAGGTCACCATTCTTACCATCCGCCGCTACCCCAAGGCTCGTGAGATCCTCAACATGGGATGGCGCACCGAGAAGTTCACTCCCTTCGACCCCGTCTCCAAGCGTATCACTGCCGTCTGCCACATGGGTGGTGACAAGTACGTCTGCGCCAAGGGTGCCCCCAAGGCCATTGTCAACCTCGCCAACTGCGATGAGATCACCGCTACCCTCTACAAGGAGAAGGCCGCCGAGTTCGCTCGCCGTGGTTTCCGCTCTCTCGGTGTCGCTTACCAGAAGAACGACGGTGACTGGATCCTTCTCGGTCTCATGTCCATGTTCGACCCCCCTCGTGAGGATACCGCCCAGACCATCGTTGAGGCTCAGCAGCTCGGTGTTCCCGTCAAGATGTTGACTGGTGACGCTATTGCCATTGCCAAGGAGACCTGCAAGATGCTTGCTCTTGGTACCAAGGTTTACAACTCTTCCAAGCTCATCAACGGCGGTCTTACTGGTACCACCCAGCACGACCTTGTCGAGCGTGCCGATGGTTTCGCTGAGGTTTTCCCCGAGCACAAGTACCAGGTCGTCGAAATGCTCCAGCAGCGTGGTCACTTGACTGCCATGACTGGTGACGGTGTCAACGATGCTCCTTCCCTTAAGAAGTCTGACTGTGGTATCGCCGTCGAGGGTTCCACCGAAGCTGCTCAGGCTGCCGCCGATATCGTCTTCCTTGCCCCTGGTCTGTCCACCATTGTTCTTGCCATCAAGACTGCCCGCCAGATTTTCCAGCGTATGAAGGCCTACATTCAGTACCGTATTGCTCTCTGTCTCCACTTGGAAGTCTACCTCGTCACCTCCATGATCATCCTCAACGAGACTATCCGCGCTGAACTCATTGTCTTCCTTGCCCTCTTCGCTGATTTGGCTACTGTCGCCGTCGCTTACGACAACGCCCACTCTGAGCAACGCCCCGTCGAGTGGCAGCTGCCCAAGATCTGGTTCATCTCCGTCATCCTCGGTCTCCTCCTCGCTCTCGCCACCTGGGTCGTCCGTGGTACCCTCTTCATCCCCAGCGGAGGTATCATCCAGAACTTTGGTGCTATCCAGCCCATTCTGTTCCTCGAGGTTGCCCTTACTGAGAACTGGCTTATCTTCGTCACTCGTGGCGGCAAGACTTTCCCCTCGTTCCAGCTGGTTATTGCCATCTTGGGTGTCGATGCTCTCGCTACCATCTTCACTCTCTTCGGCTGGATGTCCGGTGCTCCTTACGAGACCAACCCCCCTACTATCAACTCCCGCTTCCGTGATGACGGATGGGTCGACATCGTCACCGTTGTCGTCATCTGGGCTTACTCTATTGGTGTTACGATTATCATCGCCATTGTCTACTACATGCTTAACCGCATTGAGTGGCTCGACACTCTCGGCCGCAAGGACCGTAGCCGCAAGAACCCTGCCATTGAGAACATGATTGCTGCTCTCAGCAAGCTGTCTCTTGAGCACGGAACTGACAAGCACGGAACTACCCGTTATGTCCTTGCTCCCCGCGCTGTTGAGGAGGAGGATGACGACTAGATATGAGTCGATGTGTATTTGGATATTTGCTAGGGTCCGATGAGCCCGCCTTCATGGAAAGGTTAATTTCTCATCACTGTACTTGCTAGTCTTCTCACGTATACCAAGAAGCATAATTTCATTGTCTGAACTTAATACCCTAACTGTCCCATTGTGCTGTGCCATTTGTGATGTGTTTGCCTTGAATATTTCCTGTCCAAAATAATCCAATGCCTCTTGTCAATTATCCCTAATCTTTCCATAGTACTATTCTTTCGTATGCAATCTAGGTGAGAAACGTCCCTTTGAGCCTAGATTTGCCAAATGACCCTAGTTTCGCATAGAGCATATCAGGGTCGTCAAACTTTTCACTTGGTACTTGGCATTTCGGCAGGATTCCCGGATGAGTTACCCTGAAGCAGTACCAAAGTCCAGCCCGTAGAGCAGACTACAGTTGGCACCAAGAAATGCAAAGACATGCACAAATGGCCACGCGCGGAACATACGACTCAATGACACATCGATGCAACACATACGACATACGGGTAGGGTGTAGGTTTTCGTATTCGCAACGCGGGGTATTCAACAAGCTTGCTGCAAGCCACGGCTACGGAGTTGACCAATTGTGTGCGCGCGCAAACCCGGCTTGTGCATGGTCTGAAGTTGAACAGCAGCTTACCCGCGCCTGTCACCATGATCAAACATTGATGACAGCGGCTTAGCGAATGATGTCGTGCAGCTATCAACGCAGCGTATTGCGTCCCGATTGCCTCACTTCCTCGGCGCTGCACCCTAGGGGGCGCTTACTAGTAATGACGCTGTCAGTACACCTAGAACCACGACAATAAAGTCATGTCTCGTGTTCTCGCCCGTATCGTCTCTGCCGACGATAACCATCTCTCATCTCCTTGAGTCGTTTACCATGCCTATTCAGTATGCGCCACATCTCAACAACATGCTATAGCAGTAGCAATAATAGAGCAAGCTCAAGTTGTAAGGTTAGAAGGGAAAAAAAAAGGAGAAAGCATGTCTTCTGCACCCTGTTCGGGCAATCTACTAACCAACACTATTCCCGACGATACCCACTTTCCCAACCCATATTTTTCCTTTCCCCACCCGGCTTTCCAATAGCGCGCCAAGTCACTTTCCGTTAGTCCAGATAACAAACAATCTCAACCCACGCAAATTGGCTTTCAAGGGAAGGGGACCCATCATCTCGATTCCCCGATTCCATGTACCGTGGCGCCAAAACCAGGGTTATACTTGAATTCGTGTTTTTTTTTCAATGGGTCCCTCTTCCTCCATCCCCATCGCCCCATTTTGCCCCTAATATGTAACGTGGGAAGCCTTATTAATCAAATTTGTCCCGCGACAAACCAAACCAGGGCTCTCTTTCTGCTTCCGCGAGCCTCGGGTCGGGGGTGTGTTGTTGAAACGAATAAGAGAGGAGATATAGGTAATAGCTAGGTACCGTATCTCGCGCACCCGGGCGCGCATCGGACATATGGGTCCTGCCGCGACACCGAACAAGTGTTTGGTAAAAGGGAAAGTGAGCATTGTTGCTCAAGAAAATACCTCGCCAACCCTCCTCCATCTTACTACTGTAGTCGGCGCATTTGCGCGCAAACCTCCCGAGATAAAACGGTCGGGGAAATTTTTGGGGGAAGAAACAAAGTTTAGCACTACTACTATGGAATTTCAAGTCTGCATGTGTATGCTAGTGATGAGAGACGACGACTATCTTCAGCAATCGCGAGCAACAACAACAACGAAAAAGAGCCAAGGGATGTTTGGGTACTACCCCCCCGATCTTGACTCTTTTCGCTTGGCCGATGCCTGCATCAACACCGAACAGAGCGCCAACAAAAACACGGGGCTGAAAGCCGAGTTTGGGCAAAGTAATATCGGCAACGGATGGGGGAATGGGGAGATGGGGGCGTCGGCATATCCAATCCACTTTTTTTTTCTCCAAGTAGGTCACGTGTCCCCTTCTTGACAAAGCGAAATTGTATCGGTGTGAACAAAAAAAAACATCTGTGCACCACCGCTCTTTCAGTCGCGTGTCTTTGTTGTTGTTGTTGTTATTGTTTGTTCATATGTTTTGATGTTTATCTAACTATTACATACCCTTTTTTTTCCATTCCCATTATCATCTACCGCAACGCAACGCACGTACGCGCGTGTATGTTACTATAGTACATGGGGTCCATGCAGGGCTTTTTTAATCAGGGTGTGGAAAATTGGTAAGTATTGATCAAAGCGCTATACGTAAAGGAAAATGGTATGTTATCAATGATACTACTGACTACTGTTTTTTTCCCTTTTGGAATGAGAGGGAAGGGGGGGCGTATGCAGCGCGTCTTTTTTTCTTCCCCGGGGAAAGGAAAAATGGGGAATGGGAACGATGAGGCGGATGGGGGGATGGGACATGCAGTACGGATGTGGGTTGCAGGTGGGTGGGTGGCTAACGAGCTATGCATGCGATGCGCGTTGTGATTTTTCCCTCTTGTTCTTCCTTGCACAACTTGAATGACCAGGGTTTGGGATGGATTTGGGGGGGGGAGGGGATGTGGGTTTGTGGTACCACATATCACGAGGGTTTACGCGATACGATGCATTCTCTGGCATGACGTTGGATCGGCTAATAAGCCGCTCTCTCTCTTTTGGCAGTCGTGCCTTTTGCCCTTTTGCATCCTAACCCGCCTGCGTTTCGGCCCTCCTTCGTTCAAACTCAATCCCACACCCACCCACCCAGTCAGTCAACCATTCCAGCCAACCAACCATCCCAGCCCATATCGTGAATTAGCCCCGCCC